>NC_054564.1:8397837-8477837 GCF_017654505.1 Polyodon spathula | reverse complement strand
TACCCACAAACTAATAAAATCACTGTACATGCACCCTACCCACAAACTAATAACATCACTGTACATGCACCCTACTCACAAACTAATAAAATCACTGTACATGCACCCTACTCACAAACTAGTAACATCACTGTACATGCACCCTACTCAGAAACTAATAAAATCACTGTACATGCACCCTACTCACAAACTAATAACATCACTGTACATGCACCCTACTCGCAAACTAATAACATCACTGTACATGCACCCTACTCGCAAACTAATAACATCACTGTACATGCACCCTACTCACAAACTAATAACATCACTGTACATGCACCCTACTCGCAAACTAATAACATCACTGTACATGCACCCTACCCACAAACTAGTAACTCTACTTTAGTTATAGCAATCATGACTTATCATTATAAAACATGGTCTCTAGTACAACACCGGGTGAAAAGAACTATCTGTTTCCATTTAAAACCACTGTGAGGACTATTGAAAAAAAAATATTGTTTTGGATTTAATACATTGCAGGAGAAAGAGAAATCTTTTTTAGGACTCTGACATTTCAGAGTTATATTCCTTGTTATCCAGTAAACTGTGTGTAAACTATGAACACAATGTCATGAATCCCACTTTAAATACAGTGTTGGAGCATTCATCCTTGTGTAATTCATGTGCTGTCAGAACCAGGCGACACTCAAATGAATTTATGAGGTTACCTTTATCACATACAGTTCCTCTGTGTTTCACATCACCAGAGTATGGGACAGGATTCCTTTGTCCCCCCGTCCCCCCGTACCCCCCAGCCTATGCAAAGCAGCTTGTAAATATCCTTCCTATGTGCTGCGTCTGCGTCATATCGCTACGCTCAGAGCTGCATTGTAGGCTTGTAAAGACTGATTTGAGTTGACACCATCTTGTGGTCTAAATACATTTTAAACTAGTAGCTGATGCATACAGTTCTGTGTTTTTTTTTCCTTTGGAATGCTGCCAAAGACAAGTATACCCTAGACACTTGTGCTTAATTTTTTAAAGAAAAACAACATTGACATACCAATGGTATCAGAATGGCATACGGCATAAGGCTGCTTTCTTGCTGTACCATATCAGTATGTTCTATTGTACCAGGACAATCGTCCATTGCGTTGTCATTGTGGGTTCTGCTTCAGGCACCACACTGGGACTAGAATGATTTTTCAGTAACACGTTACACTAAATGTCTCTAATTACTGTGTATTTACATCGAAGCTACTTACTAAATACATGTGCACGGACACATAACTACAATGTGATTTGCATAGTTACAATGTACTTAATCTGTGAATATTTTTGCCAGATAAAACCCTATCCCTAATCCTAACCCTATCCCTTTTCTGATACAATTGTGTACTTACATATATTGTGCAAAAACACATGAAGTACATTGCAACTATGCATAATAACACTGTAATTGCGCATGTATTTACTCGGTAGCTATGATGTAAAAATGCACAGTAATTCTCTTAAGGTATAGTGTTTTTCATACTCCTGTGCCCAGACACCCCCATTGCTGCAGTCAGCTGCTGTTCTCGATATTGATGTGTTTCATTCTCGGCTGTGATCCTTCACACGCTCTGTCCCTCCCTGAGGTCGCATGATTCTGAATTGTTAACGTTATTAATGCCCCTTTCTCTTAGCCAGTCCGGTCGGATTTGATTTGTTTTGTGAGTGTGGCAGGGGTGGATTTATGCTCCTCTGCTTGCTGGCTTAGTGCACAGCTTGTTTCTCTGGTATATATCAGCACACCAGCAGTAGGAGTCTGGCAAATCCATTTTCATACAGGCAGTCTCCGAGGGAGTGGCTTGCGCTAGAGCTGTTTGTGTTTCTGTTTCCAAACACAGCCCTCTAGAACACCCCCTTCACATCAACAGCCTTGATCCAAGAATCACCACTTATTGTGACGTGCGGCCCAGGTTCTCATGAATATATTGTCACCTCTCTGATCCACACGGCTCTTTCATTCTGCGTGATATACTGACAGGTGCACTTCTACAGGGCAGCGCATCTCACAAAGAGACTGGAGAGAGTAATACAGCACAGCCCAAAGGAAGTACACTGACGTTTGGAAAATAGTTTAAAATATTCAACCTTAGAGAGATAACAGCAAACAACCGGCAATTAGAATTATTTGAATAATACAATCACATAAAAAACAAACAAATAGAAATAATTCAATACAATATATAAAACATTAAACCCAAAGTGAAGCTCCTCGAAACAGGAACAGATTTATAAAGGATGAGTCCAGCTCCTCAAGAGGCTAATGCTTTACTCTGAGTGATGTAAATAACTAATTAACTGATAAGAAATCACCTTTCTATTGAAGTTCAGTTTCATTCAATATATAGTCAATAAATAAATGTACTTATCATTATTATTCCAAAACTCAAACAAAACGCTACCTAAAATGTCTCTTAAAACAGTGATTATGGCATTCTCATCAAAATCATTTCCCACCAAACTTGTATATATATGAACCATATGTACAAATACGAATGCCAGTCCTTCTTTAATAATATACACATCATAAAACAGTAAAACATCTGCTACATGTTGACAAGCTGCTTCCATGAAGTCACAGATCTGTGCAGGAATGATCCGCCGCGCTACAGAGGTGACCTTAGCCCTGCTGTCTTGGAAAACATTTCGATAAACTCTCAGAGAGGAAAGAGGATCAATTTACTAATCAAACATCAATCTGGCCAGCAGTTAACGGGCACTGAGACAATCAGATCGCTCAGTCAATTAGCTTAGTGAGCGCTGGAGGAATGCGGACAGGTGCGCACGGCACTGAGAGAAAGAGAGAGAGCTCTAATCAGCGAAGCAGTATTAATGATGTTATCTGTGTTATTGGAACATGTGCTTCTAAATTAAAAGCACATTGCGACACAAGAACACAGCAGTCTTTAGGTTTTTTTCAGGCTTTTCTTTCTTTGGTGTTTCTCCACTGTTTCAATGCGTTTTTAATGAGCTTTTATAGGACTACCACTGAAATGTTCAGCTGCTTTTTATAAACCTTTTAATGGGAAAGTGATTGGACCACTGATTTCAGAAAACAGCTTGCGTTATAATATAGCAGTGAGCAAGGGGTAACAATCATGCATGGAAAAACGGAAAGCAACAGCTCTCTCGAACAGCAGGAAAGGATTTTGCAACACATAAGAGTCATGGAAAATAGAGCATACTTGCTGGACAAGCTGACAAGCTCTTTGTCGCACCGCGATTCGAATGCTGTGGTTTAGTTGGGGACCTCTGAGGCTCCAGCTATTCTGATGGAGTGTGAAACACCTCCGAACTGCTTGCTGACCACAAATTGGACTTTTTGTAAACATTCATTTTGTCAGGTATCCTTTAGTGACCCTTCTCAAAGTTACCCTGGTGAATTTGTTGGGTAATGTAGCATTTTCCAAAGGTATTCTATAGTACTCCTGGTTTTACAACCTTACTAATGGCTGCTATTCACCCCTTATTTCCCATTTCGTACAAGAATTCCTTGAATCTCTGCACCCATGGTGGCGCAACCCTAAACATTTGGCCTCGTGACTTTTCTAATGCTTGTGTTTGCCTCTGCTTGGTTTCCCTGTGTTTTAAGACACCTTCCTTTGCATGTATCAAGATAAAGGAGAGCCTTGATGTACTATACGTACAAGATGTGTGTCAGTTGTTTTGGACAATTTTAATTCAGTTTTTCGCACGAGCAGAAAACTAATAAAATCTTGTAACGTATTCCCGAAGGCGCCCAGGTGTAGTGGTCTGTTTGCACGGCTGGTGTTATAGTTTACAATATGCAGAAATGAAAAGAGCTGCAGAAGGAATTTGACGCTTGATTTGGGTGATAATTATCCACCTAGAAAATCTGTTGCAGGGTGTGTGTGTGTGTGGGTGGGGGGGTGGTGGGTGTGTGTGGTGGGGGTGGTTTTCTGTGTGTGCGTGGGGGGGGTGGTTTCTGTGTGTGCGTGGGGGGTGGTTTCTGTGTGTGCGTGGGCTTGTCTCTGTGTATCTGAGTCTAGTGTGTGTGTTTATTAGTATTATCTGAGTCTAGTGTGTGTGTGTGTGTGTGTGTGTGTGTGTGTGTGTGTGTGTGTGTGTGTGTGTGTTTTATTAGTATTATCTGAGTCTAGTGTGTGTGTGTGTGTGTGTGTTTATTAGTATTATCTGAGTCTAGTGTGTGTGTGTGTGTGTTTATTAGTATTATCTGAGTCTAGTGTGTGTGTGTGTGTTTATTAGTATTATCTGAGTCTAGTGTGTTTGTGTGTTTATTAGTATTATCTGAGTCTAGTGTGTTTGTGTGTGTTTATTAGTATTATCTGAGTCTAGTGTGTTTGTGTGTGTTTATTAGTATTATCTGAGTCTAGTGTGTTTGTGTGTGTGTTTATTAGTATTATCTGAGTCTAGTGTGTTTGTGTGTGTTTATTAGTATTATCTGAGTCTAGTGTGTTTGTGTGTGTGTTTATTAGTATTATCTGAGTCTAGTGTGTTTGTGTGTGTTTATTAGTATTATCTGAGTCTAGTGTGTGTGTGTGTGTGTTTATTAGTATTATCTGAGTCTAGTGTGTTTATTAATATTATCTTAGTCTAGTGTGTGTGTGTGTGTGTGTGTGTGTTTATTAGTATTATCTGAGTCTAGTGTGTGTGTGTGTGTTTATTAGTATTATCTGAGTCTAGTGTGTTTGTGTGTGTTTATTAGTATTATCTGAGTCTAGTGTGTTTGTGTGTGTTTATTAGTATTATCTGAGTCTAGTGTGTGTGTGTGTGTGTATTAGTATTATCTGAGTCTAATGTTCTGTGTGTGTCACATTAGTATTATTGAAGTCTAGTGTGTGTGTGTGTGTTTATTAGTATCATCTGAGTCTAGTGTGTTGAGTGTGTGTTTTTAGTATTATCTGAGTCTAGTGTGTTTGGTGTGTGTTTTTAGTAATCATGAGTCTAGTGTGTGGTGTGTTTAATTAGTATTATCGAGTCTAGTGATGTTTGTGTGTGTTTTATTAGTATTATCTGAGTCTAGTGTGTTTGTGTGTGTTTATTAGTATTATCTGAGTCTAGTGTGTGTGTGTGTGTGTGTGTGTGTGTGTTTTATTAGTATTATCTGAGTCTAGTGTGTGTGTGTGTGTGTTTATTAGTATTATTCCAACATTGCATTTATTTATTTTATTATTCATTTATACAAATAAGATACTTGATGAGTTTCCTGCTCAAGAGTTTGTCTCCTGAAGAGAAGCGGTGAGGTTACAGTGAGTTGACTGGTCTGTGTGACTGTGTGCATATTCTATTGGGTGTATAAAAGTCTGTGAGGGGTTGGTGGTGGTCTCACTTTATAAGAAAACTATGAAAACACCTCTAAGTGAGAGCCAGCTTCATCACGCCCTTTCAAAGTGTGTGGAGTCGAGAAAAGAACACGGCAAGGTATGCTGTTTCAAGGGTGTTCAGCGGGAGAGATAGAAAGTGTTTTTTGTTCCACGCTGTCCATCCAATTGTATTGGGGTTGAGCAGTAGATTAGGCTGGCGTTGAAAGCGAATGGTTTTCTCATTGAATGTTTAAGAACAATGGAGGGCAAATCATGCTTTTCATTGTTTACTTCAGAGGGGTTTTATGGGCTGTGGTTTGTTGTTAATAAAGATATGATGGGGTCCTTTTAGAAATGATATATGATTCTTATTATTATTATTATTATTATTATTATTATTAGTTTAAGAATCAGTAATAACAATGTCACTACAAATGAACTAACTAACACACTCTTTAGTGATACGTTCAAGACGTCACACTGTATTAGTGGCACAGTTCTATTGACGAATGTCCTTGAAGAAAGAAAGAAAGAAAGAAAGAACATAGTTTTTGTTATATCCTCTTCAAGTTGATAGATCAATCCTATACTGTAAAATACCTGAAAGAAAGAAAGAAAGAACAAAGACACCCCCACAGAAAGAAAGACTTTCTTCTTTTTTCTGTTTTTCTATGTATCAAAAACAATATAGGAGAGTTTTTTTGTATATCCTTCTTCACAGCATGAGAGTCAACCTATACTGGTACGTAAAATACCTGCAGTTTTTGCAGCACACATTCATCAGCAGCAAGGCTGGATGAGTTATCCATCATTCAAATGCAATGTGTGATTCGTCTAAATGTTAGACAGGGGCATTCCTTCTGAAGGAAGGTGATGGCAGTTATTCGCTGGAGTATCTTTTTAATGTGATCTCTTTTTGTGATTTGCACAGCAATGCCGGTCTGCTGCTGTGCAGCCTCACTCTGCTCCTTTTACGGCTTTCTCCAGAATAAATAATGCAGCAGTTCCTTGGTAAATGCCATGCAGCCCCCAGGACACCATTAAAACAGGGGGACCTCGATTTGCACCTCAAAGGTTAATTTCTAGTAAAACATTTGAATAATTACTATGCAAACAAAACACTAAAACTGTCGTTGTATAACATACGTTGATAAACTGCTTATCTGATTTTATATATTTAAGACCTAGTTCAGGGGTTAGGGCTAACCTAGTTTCAAATGCTCTCTCTCATCATCTTTCCATCCCATATCTCTTTTGCTCTTTCTTTTTCTCTATCTCCCTGGCTCTCTCTCATCTTTTTCATCATCTATTTCTTCTCCCTTCTCTCTCTCCCTTTTTCCCATCTTCAGAGTCATGACTCCCTCTCCCTGTCTCTTCTCCTCTCTCCCTTTCTCCCCTCTCTATAGTCATCTCTCCCTAGCCTTCTCTCTCCTCTCTCTCTCTCCTCTCGCTCTCTCTCGCCTGAGCGCTCCTTGCTCACTTATTCATTCCAGTGCAGCACCAGGGGAGCTCTCTAAGTGGGCCCATTGTGCTCCTGCTAAAGACAGCAATGTGTCTTTGGAGAGAAATTAAAGCAGGCTCGCTCCCATGCATCGGTAATGGGGAGCTCTATTTCCAGTTGCTGCTGTGAGGAACCAGAAGGACGGGGCTGGAAAGCCACCCAGCAAGATTCAACCCAAGTCCAGGGAGCTCTCAGGCTTGAAGGTGCAAACAAATCAAATCTAATAGTCCTCTACTTTAACCCTGTCAGTGATCATGACAGCAGCCGTGTTCATGGTCAAATAAAGACCCACATGATCTCTTAAATGTAAATTTTTCCAGTTTTGCTTCTTCACCGCATTAACCCAGAACTTAAGGTTCATCACATGCTCTCTAAATGTGGCATCTCTACACAGCCAGCATGTGAACTGCGCTCCCCTGACTGCATGACTCAGCCTGCACACAAACCAGTTGTGCCTTTACCAGGGGAGGTCCTCAGAGACCTGCAGCTATGCTCAAAGGTTTAGCATCACTCTGGAGAATTAACTCATTTTGCTCATAAAGTCGAATGAAACCTGCTGAATAATGTTGCTGAGACTTCACAGAGAGAGAGAGAATTACTGTGGTGAGTCTACAAGGAGCACCGCCTGTGCTGCTGCTGCTGCTGCTGCAGAGAAATGTTCTGCCTCTGGCTCCAAGTCATCATTTTATTCTCCAGCACATCAGGAATAAAGAAGCTTTATTTAGCAGGTTTAAAAATATATAGTTTTGCCTGGGGGCGGAGGGGAAGCGGATACTGGCAAGGCTGACGTGAGCCTAATTCTCTCAGGAATCATTTTGAATTTATTGCACAGGTTGTTTTAAAAGAAGACTTAAGTACCGTTTCTGTAATTTATTGCAGCTTGTTACGGTGCATATGTTGCAAGTGTCCAGTAGAGGCCAGTCCAGGAGCTGGGATGAATTCACTAGAGGCACAGGCTCTAGGCTGGGTCTCAGGGCAGGTTAGCATTGGATCTGGAGGAAACAGTTCATGCGCAGGAATAATATGTATTTATTTTTTAATGTTTGTGTTTGTGAATTAATGAGGAATGGCAGCACAGCTCCAGTCAGGCAGAGAGAGAGAGAGAGAGAGAGAGAGAGAGGGAGGGGGAGAGGGAGAGGGAGCTAGGGGTAGATGGAGAGGAAGAGGGAGAGAGAGAGAGCAGTGAGAGGAGGAGAAACGAGAGAGGGGGAGAATGAGGAGGGGGGAGGGGGGAGAGAGGAGAGAGACGAACGAGAAGCGGGAGGATGGACAGAGGAGGAGATGGACCCCTGATGGAGAGCTTCCGAGCCCCAGGAAGGGAGAGGGAGGTGGTAGGGAGGGGGGAAGAGGACCTCCTCGGAAGAGGAGGGCTGTGAGAGCAGAGAGAAGAAGAAGGAGCTCCGGGGAGAAAGAGGAAGAGGAAGAAGGGGAGAGGGGAGGGGCCAACTAGAGGGGAGGGAAGAGACGAGAAAGGGCGGGAGAAGGAAAGTGGGAGGAGGGAGAACAGAGAGGAGAAAGACGGAGGAGAGGAGGGAGAGGAAGAGGAGGAGAGTGGGAAGGGTGAGAGGAAGAGGGAGTAGCCCAGAGTTTGTCGTTTGTGTGTGTAGAGTTTTTTTGCCCGAGAGATCGCCCGAGGATGCGGAGAGAGAGGAGGGAGGGAGAGAGAGGGCAGAGGGAGGGGGGGCTGAAGCGAGAGGAGAGGGAGAAACGCGGGGATAAGAGGGGAAAGACATTGGGAGGAGTGGAGAGGAGGTTTTAAAGGAGGAGTGGAAAGGAGGAGAGGAGTCTCTTTTTTGAGTTGGATTTCTCGATCTTCTACTTTAGATTCTGTTTACTGGGAGGAGCGAGACTTGGCAGCAGAGGGAAGTGGGGGATGTTTTGGAGTTTAATCTCTTCTCCTCTCCTCGAGGGGAAGCCGGAAGAGGGAAGAAGAAGACAGAGGGGGAGGGGAGAGGAGAAGGGGAGGAGGGAGGACGGGCGAGAGAGGGACGGAGGAAGAGAGAGAGAGAGAGAGAGAGTGGAGAGGGGCTAGAAGGTCGCTGAGAGGCAGGAAGAGGGATAGAAGAGTGAGACGAAACGAGGTGAGGGGGAAGAGAGAGAGAGGGGGAGAGGGAGAGGGGAGAGGGAGATAGGAGGTAGGGAGATGGACGGAGGCAGGAGGGAGAGCAGGAGTGAAGATAAAGTAAGGGGAGGAGAGGAGAGGGGGAGAGGCTGAGGGGAGCCTAATTCTCTCAGGAATCATGAGGGGTATGGATGGGAGAGAGGAAGAGATGAGGCGAAGGGATAGAGTGGGAGAAGGAGGGAAGGGGGAAGGAGGTTGAGGGACGTGGAGGAGTAGAGAGAGGGGGAGCAGGGAGAATTCAGAGAGGCATAGGCTCTAGCTGAGCACTTCGATGAGGGGAATGGAGAGAGAGGAGGAGAGGGAGAGGGACGGGGAGGGAGAGACGGCAGGGGAAGGAGGGTGGAGTGGGAAACGAGACTCTGATGAGAGGGATGAGATCTCTCGAGTGAGACCACGCTACCTCTCACTCACCCTGAGAACGAGGAGGAGGGTGAGTGAGGGGACAGGGAGAGGAGGGGAGATGAAGGAGAGAGAGATGCGGAGAGGAGGGAGGAAAGTAGAGGCAGAGAGAGAGGGAGTGAGACGGGAGGAAAGAGAGGGAGGGAGAGGAGACACGAAGGAAGTGATGGAGGAGGGGAGGGAGCAGGGTAGGAGAGAGGGAGAGAGAGGAAGCATGGACGGGGAGAACGATGAGGAGGTCGTGGACGGGAGGAGGAGAGAAGGGAGGGAGCGGGGAGACTTGAGGGAGGAGAGCAACGACTGATGAAGGAGGAGGGAGAGGGGAGGCGGGAGAGGGAGGAGGGTAACGCTGAGCGCGTGAGGAGCACCCTCTTTGAGAGGAGGAGAGGGGGAGAGGGAGAGGGAGCTAGGGGTAGATGGAGAGGAAGAGGGAGAGAGAGTGAGAGAAATAAGGGGGAGAGAGAGAGGGAGTGGAGGGGGGAAGCGGAGAGGGAGTAGGGGTAGGTGGAGACGAAGCTGAAGATGCAGTCTTAGAAATAAGGGAAAGACGGAATGCGCTGGGAGCGATGAGCTAGGATGAGGGGAAGTGTTGAGGAGCGGAGATTGGAGGAGCGTGGAGAGGGACAGCTAAAGAGGGGAGAGAGGGGAGAGGAAGAGGGAGGAGAGAGGAGAGAAGAGAGGAGAGAGGGGAGAGGAGAGAGAGGGGGAGCAGGAGAGGGAGAGGGAGCTAGGGGTAGATGGAGAGGAAGAGGGAGAGAGAGTGAGAGAAATAAGGGGAGAGAGAGAGAGGGGGAGAGGGAGAGGGAGAGGGAGCTCTTCTCGATGAAGCGGAAGAGGAGAGAGAGAGTGAGAGAAATAGGATTGAGAGAGAATAGGGGGGGGGGAGAGAGGGGGAGAGGGAGAGAGAGGGGAAGACGGGGGAGGGAGAGAGAGAGAGATAGGGGGAGAGGGAAATAAGGGGAGAGGGAGATTTTCCACACCCTGCACATCCATTTTACTACATAGGCCTCAGATGTGTAGTTTTGAAATAATTTTTTTAGAAAAGTATTTCAATTTTAAACCATGATGGGCCACATTTTGAAAGTGTTTCCTCCATTCAACATCCAGTACTAGATTAGGAATCTGTTTGCAGACCTCGCTTTCAGATAGTCTTACATTTCCTTTCCTGTTGGTAACAAACCAGCTGCTTCTCCTGCTTCCTTTCCTCTCTGAACAGGGCCATGTCTGTCACAGGAGCTTGTTTTAGTTAATCAGCACAGGCAGGTGGCTTATAGCCAACTGAACTCTAAAACATCCAAAGGAGGCTGAGAGTATGTGATAAAAGTTTGGTGCAAAATCAAGACAGTTATCAGGGTCCTCATGTAGAGAGTGACAGACAGAGGGACGGGTTGACATGATCAATGCATGCAAAGCAACATGTTGCCAGGGCTTCAGCTTTGTGTCTAGCCCCTGTAATTTGGCGAGTATTAGCACACGCTTGCTTCTTTACAGATAAAGAGAGACAACTGAATGGAGTCCATCGTGCGCATCGAAGAGTTAAACATACCCTAGTGTTGGGGTTCCAGATCTGTAATTGTATTCTCTATCACTCTGCACAGTATCCCTTACACCAGCAGTTAAAAGCTGTATTTAAAACACAGCATGCATCTTTCAGCGTGGGTCTGAACCAAAAAAAACTGATACATAATTGCAGCGCCTTCATTGAAGAGATTTGGGTTTGTATTCCACCAAGTTAAAGGTTCTGCACATGTTACACACGTAAAGGGTGTAAGCAAAGGACCGTGAGGATTCAACTCTCCTGGAACTCTGTGTCGAATTCCGGGGACCAAAAAAAATACACGTTGTTGAGGTTAAGAAGGTAGAGGGAAGGGCAATAAAGTAGAATGACATTGATTGTTCGGGTCACTGAGATAGCAATGTGTAAATAGAATCATACGAAATCAATATGATAATCATTGGATTTCTGTTCTTGGTTAAACGCCACACATTATAGGCTAAAACGACTCTTATCGGCGTAGTTTTCTGTTGACCTGCCTGTGTATTTCCCTGCTAACTGGAGGTGAGCAGAAAAAAATCACATCCCCACATTCTGGTAAACCATGGGTATCCAATCCAGGTCCGGAAGGGTCGGTCCACTCCAGGCTTAACAGGTATAGCTATATAATTTACTGCTTCAGGATCTGGGTGGAGATGTCATTGGTTCAATTAAGCGATTCAGGGTTGGCACGAAGACCAGGAGTGGAAGGAGTGGGCCAGCTTTGGACACCCCTGTGGTAGAAAAGTTAGAATGAGATATATGTTTTTGTAGACAAACGTTTTCGCCAGTGCCTTTGGCGGCATGCTTTCAAGATGAGGGCAGGTGATTTTATTTTTCATATTTCAATGAAGCTTGTAGCAGCTTTGAATTCAGAACTCAAACAAAAATAAATGACTTAAATCTGTCATGAAAAGTAAATGGTAAATTACGCATGGTGTAAACAAGGTGGTTCTTAGAGAGTCAATTAAAAACATGAATTCCTGAATCATGATGTAAATAACTCCCTTCCGTCTGTGTGTTTCTCTTCTGTGTTTATGTCAGATTGTTTTTATGATAGCCATGTAGAGCCATCGTGTATCCTGTCTCTAGGAAATATCAGAAAAAAAACTACGTTTCATTGTTAGAACGAGCTGGAGGGCACTTTTCACTCGTGTGGATCGAGGGCCGTGCCTGGAGCAGGGCGAGACCCGCACGAGAGTGCCACGACCCCACGAGGAACACTGACTCTGCAGCCCTGCAATCAGCTACTCCAGCCTACACAGTGTGCTCTCAGGGGTGAAAATGCTTTCATTCATTTAATTACCAAACAGTTGCTCAACCTTCCACCCAGTCGCAGCATATGAAGAGACCACTTGATACAAAATATATTCATTCCAGGAAAACACTTGGAACTGTGTAGATCATCACAATTATTATTTATTTATTATTGTTATTTATTTTTTAGCAGACGCCCTTATCCAGGGCCACTTACAATTCTTACAAAATATTACAATATCACAGTACAAAGTATCACATTACAACTATCACAGTGTAAAGCATCACATTTCAAAGTATCACATTGCAGACAAGAGCAGTTGTAAAGTAAAATAAAATCAGTAGCATAGAATCAGTCCTGATATCTGTGGGTAGGCAGCCCCCCTCTATCATCACAGGGTTATCAAACGCGATGTTTCTTAGAAGTTAATGTGCATCATAGTTTGAAACCCTACTGACATCTACTGAGTGATCAACACGCTTTGAAAACACGACTGTGATTGGAAATGCTTTGCACCGCGTGGACACGGTACATGCAGATGACAGTACTTGGAACAAATTGTCTGGTAGCTTGAGCTAATAGTTCATTGCAAATATTGATATTGATACCTTAGAGGGTGCTGTATTGCAATAGCATTAATGCTGTATCCACACTACCTTAAAAAATACACAATCAGCAATCATTGAATTCAGTGAAGGACTCTGGGGCTGACATCACTGGACACAAATCTCTGACTGTTTCTGCATGAATGAGCACATCAGGTGCACTGTGCAATACTTGTGCATGTTCACCGTGCTGTCATTGCCTCAGTCATGTCCTTGAGTTTCTTCAGGGGTCACAAGCTGCCATTGTGGGGTCCTTGTGAGATTTCTCAGAGAGCTTATATCTGCTCAGTGTGTGACAGTAAGTGATTTGATTGGGTCTGCTTTGAGTAACTCAGTTAAATTAGGAAATGTAGTTACTGTCTATAATAAAGACCTCTCATTAAAGATGGAAAGAGCCAGCAGGCTCCTGTCTCGAGTCTTTGGTCCCTGTGTTGGGATCTTTTTTATCCTGACAAGAGTCAGGTCTTTCCTTTGTTCAATTATTCAGAGTACAGTCACAGACTGTGTTTAAAATTTCTTGGTAAGCAATGTTCAGGCCTGTGCTATTTGAGGATGCTTCCATCTAAAATAGCTACCTTGTATCTGTTGTGTTCCAAGCACTACTCACAGTGAGACAGGCAGAGCTGCCTGTCCTCGGCACCTAGCTGGCAGCCTGTCAAGAGGGAGCCTCATATGAAGAATATCACCAGCGTTTTTAAAAATGCATAAAGAATGTTCCCCTGATTCATGCAGGTTATTTTACACACATCCTGGATGCGCCAAATTTCAGAATATTTTAAAATATGCCAAAAGTAGCAAAGATAGGCTACATATTTCTCAAGAAATATATTTCTTTTTGATGAGCTATGTGAAGCCATAGAGAACAAAATACATTTATCCTGCTTCCGCTGTGCTGAATTCACACTTCAGAGAAAGTGCACTGGGGTGCTGTAAAGAGACCAGCCTCAATTAGAATGGATTTTTCTGTTGAAGAATTCTCCTGAAACTCAGTCACTGATAGTATCAAAGTTGTATGTTTTATATAAACTGCAGTCAATTAATTGAATTTGTATTATCTGAATCAATAATTAATTTTCATACTAAGATGTTCTTATCCTGTAACAATCACACACTAAACCAATTTCTAAATACCAGTACCTCTGTGAGTGAGATGGTGAGCCGGTCTCTGTGAAACCGCTCTGAGTGAGATGGTGAGCAGGTCTCTGTGAAACCGTTTTGAGTGAGATGGTGTGCAGGTCTCTGTGAAACCGGTCTGAGTGAGATGGTGTGCAGGTCTCTGTGAAACCGCTCTGAGTGAGATGGTGAGCCGGTCTCTGTGAAACCGCTCTGAGTGAGATGGTGAGCAGGTCTCTGTGAAACCGCTCTGAGTGAGATGGTGAGCAGGTCTCTGTGAAACCGCTCTGAGTGAGATGGTGAGCAGGTCTCTGTGAAACCGCTCTGAGTGAGATGGTGAGCCGGTCTCTGTGAAACCGCTCTGAGTGAGATGGTGAGCAGGTCTCTGTGAAACCATTTTGAGTGAGATGGTGTGCAGGTCTCTGTGAAACCGCTCTGAGTGAGATGGTGTGCAGGTCTCTGTGAAACCGCTCTGAGTGAGATGGTGAGCCGGTCTCTGTGAAACCGCTCTGAGTGAGATGGTGAGCCGGTCTCTGTGAAACCGCTCTGAGTGAGATGGTGAGCAGGTCTCTGTGAAACCGCTCTGAGTGAGATGGTGAGCAGGTCTCTGTGAAACCGTTTTGAGTGAGATGGTGTGCAGGTCTCTGTGAAACCGCTCTGAGTGAGATGGTGTGCAGGTCTCTGTGAAACCGCTCTGAGTGAGATGGTGAGCCGGTCTCTGTGAAACCGCTCTGAGTGAGATGGTGAGCAGGTCTCTGTGAAACCATTTTGAGTGAGATGGTGTGCAGGTCTCTGTGAAACCGCTCTGAGTGAGATGGTGTGCAGGTCTCTGTGAAACCGCTCTGAGTGAGATGGTGAGCCGGTCTCTGTGAAACCGCTCTGAGTGAGATGGTGAGCCGGTCTCTGTGAAACCGCTCTGAGTGAGATGGTGAGCAGGTCTCTGTGAAACCGTTTTGAGTGAGATGGTGTGCAGGTTAAATTCATAGGGTTAAATTCATAGTGAAACCAGGAATGGATCCAACCTGTATGCAATGGGATTCTTATTTCCATCCCATAAATAGAACAGAATTCTAAACTAAATAAACAGACACTTCTTATAACTGACAGCATGAATATTGTACTTAGAGAAATAATGAGAGAAGTGTGCACATGTTCCTATTCTGCAAGACCAGTGGAATCACACTGGGATTACAATCCACAGGGCTGGTAATCCATTGCAATCCCATGGTATCATATCTGTACCAGACAGACAGTGGGCTAGCGTATCAGGACCACTGAGAGCTGAAGCACAGTTACACAACCCAAAATATCAATGAAGGAAAGGAGGAAGTGTTCTCAGTGATGGATATCTGCATAATAAATACAGAAAAGTATTTTTAATGAATGTATTCCATACATGTGTTCTCTGGTGAGTCTCATAATACTTTTAGAATTACATTAAAAAGGGAGACCAGAGCTAAAATACTTCATCAGTGCTTGATTGACAGCAGGAATAGGGCACTATAGGAATGTGCGGAACAAAACCACCCACCTGTAGGTTCCAGTCACAAAGATTTTGTAAAGATTTTGAAAACACCGTGTAACAATTTTTCTTTTTTTTTTTTTGTTCCTGGGTAGTAAGTGTTATTTCCTAATTGCTTATGCCTCAAAAGTATAGAAAATGGCTATTATTCCCCACAGACTTTGCTTTTGTGACCAGGACAGTGATATTTCAAAATATCGCTATTTCCAATGGGAAAACGGGTAAATGTGTGTCTTTTCGTTCACATAAAGTCAGAAAAAAACAACATATGAATCCAAATTAACATGTATTTATACTAAAGTCATACAAAAATGACTACAAAAGATTTAGAAGTGAGCAGTTTTTCGAGATTTACGATTATACTGTATTTACAGTTTGTGAGGAATAATAGCCATTTTCTATACTTTTGAGGCATAAGCAATTAGGAAATAAAACTTACTACCCAGGAACAAAAATTGTGTTACACAGTGAAATCAATGGGTGGTAATAAGAGCCACTGATCAGTGCCGGTAATGAGCTTCTTTGTTGAGCATGCACCACAGTTACAGCTGATGTGTGGACCATGACAGCTAATGGCTATGAGGCTCTGTGGCTTAAAGGGGAGGGGGGTTCGCATTTCAGTCATTTTTGGGGTAATTTAAACAGTCAATCGATTTGCCCATCTGGCTGAATTTACGTTGGGACAAGTGACAATTTATTGCATGATAATGATTACAAGTTAGGGCATCGCCTGATTTTCAAATTACAGTGAAGATAAACTAACAATTCAACAGTGAACAGATTTCATTCACCGCTCTGTTGCATAGAGACAGGCTCCTAAACTTAGTTAATAGCCTCCCTCTGCTCTGTGCTGGTGGAGCAGAGAGAGAGAAAGGGAAGCTCTTACACTCTCTGAACAGCCTCCCTCTGCTGTGGGCTGACAGGGCAGATAATATACATCAGCTTTAAAGGAAACTTGCCAATTTCACATGCTGATGCTTTCCATATTCAATATTAGTCAGTTTGTTCGTTTCCAATACATTCTTAATTGACACTGAATAAAGTTCACATGACCTTCACACGGTTGTGTTGTTGGGTTTTCACTAATTGCGATCCTGTTTGTTGACTTGGACTTTGCTCCGCACCTTCAACATGGTCCCTCATCAATAGGAAACAGCCTGCTGGGACAGACTGCAGGGTCAGCATTGTCTTGATACTCTCAGTCTTTCTCAGTCTGCAGGGCTTTGCTCATCTGCAGTGGAGATTCACTCATATGAAATGGGTGACCTTGTCATCAGAATTGTAAATACCATCTCATAGAGGAACCAAGGCCATGGGCCTGCCTCCTGGGTGTTACACTTTGAATGACTGCCTCTTATATACAGTGAGACTCTAAAGCTGGGCTGTGCGGGAATACTAACCCCTTCCCTCACTGCTGGAGAGCGCTTCAGACAGTAAATGTCTGGACTGAAAACATGCTGTCTGGTGCCTTTGGAGAACGACACGACAATCAGACCAATCGGACCAATATCCTAGCTATCAAAATGACATGGCATTAGATTGCATTGCAAAGAATAAGGGCATTAGCATTGCTGTTACCAGCACCTTTACAACATGTTGAGGAAAACGGTTTTTAAGTATTTAAAAAGTGACGCTCTTTAAGCAATCACTCAGAGTATTTTACAGCTTTCATGTGTATAAAAAAAACATGCACTTCAACTTCAGCTAGTATAGTTTAAACGGATGTTAAATTCACTGTGAAGCAAAATTGAGGAACAAGAGATCCACAATTGCTCTGTACTGCTCATGTTGTAAGGAGAACTGCAGAACTCTCTCTTCACATAAATAACAAAGTGGAGTCAATGTACAGTGCAGTGTTGCTTTTGACTACAGATACATAATTGAACGTGTTATAACTTATATTTAATATCAATGTTAATATTGCCCCTGGGGGTTCTTCTCATGCATTCTAACTAATACACATGTGCTTGCTGTTTTATAGGTTAAGTAGGAATCGTCTCGGTCAGATATCCTACATTTTTAAAGAGTTCTGCTGCTGCACAGGCTGGCACACAGCCTAATGAGCAAACTGATTTACATTTTGAGTAGAATTACAAAGCCTTGTGGCTGTATTAAGTTAGTATTTAACGACCACTCTGATGGCTGAGTGCATGTACATGGGTATAGTCAGTGCTAATCACAAAGCAGAAGGAAGGTTTTCAAGTGCACAGAATAGCCTGGAGTACATAGATAATGTTTTATTTTTGCTAAGACCATACTATGATGGTTTCATGTAATGTAATGCCAATCCAGTCCCGGGTGTGCTAGTCCATTCCAGGTTTTACAGGTATAATCAAAAGGGACCTGGTCAGGAGTTTCATTTTATAATTAAGGACATGGTTGGAACAAAGACCTGGGATGGAAGTACAGCAGTTGGATCATACAGATGGATCTGTTGTTTTGCATTTCTTTAGATAGTAAACACATTAAGCTGACCACAGCACTAGCACCTCAGTTGTGGGATTATATAAAGAGGTCCTGGGCCCTGCACTGCTGTCTCTCCGCATGGCGTCTCTCTGGTGGGAGGAGATGGAAAGCAATGCAATATGGTGTTCTCGGAAATCTTTTTATTGCTGACCCTTTTCATAAATTTACTTCACTGTAGTAGTCTGCCATCTGCTTCAGTCAGGCCCTGGAGGCAATCCGAAGAGACATCGAGCTCTGGGATTGCAGACAGACACCCCCCCCCCACCCCCCCATTGCACAGAGCACCTACTGCACAGACCACCCCTTGTATTATAATCTCTTTGATCTGGTTAGACTATATGGATGGCCTTAGAGCTGACAATGCAGCCCAGATGGACTGACCAGTCCTTGTGTTTGACATCTGTGTCACTGTATTTGTGAGAAAATAAAATACTGAAAACACTCCATGCTGAACTCTCTATAGATCCAGTTGCTGCTACTGTATATCTAGCTTCAGAGCTGAGAATGCTCAGGGCTTGTTGCTTCCTGTTATTGATTCCAGGGAGGCTGACATCAAGATTGGAAGTTCACAGTAAGATAACTTCAGCGGGTCAGCAGGTCACAAAAATGCAATTAAATTAAATAATAGAAAAAAAAAACATCACCTATAAAAATAAAATGGATGAATAATTTATCACGCAAGTCATTAGAATTCCAGCAGTTGGTTTGTGTGCCCCTGGCTCTAGAGAACGATACTCACAATGCCACCGATAGACTCGGCTGCTGTCTGTCACGGCTCGGTGTCTCTGACCTCTGCACTCCCTGGGGTTTGAAATCAGTGACTAAGAGTCTCGGGTAAGCAATGAGGGCATGGCAGGGCACAGGTTTCTCTCTCTCTCTCTCTCTCTCTCTCTCTCTCTCTCTCTCTCTCTCTCTCTCTCTCTCTCTCTCTCTCTCTCTCTCTCTCTCTCTCTCTCTCTCTCTCTCATTCAGTCTGCGTGCTGCACAAAGCACTGTGGATTATTCAGCTCTGCCTGCCTGGGCTCTCCAGCTCTTGTAAATCTTGGAGGTCTGAGCCAGTCAGGGGGCAGCCAGGGCTAAACGCAGCTACAGATCAAAGTGAACCCTTTAGGGGGAGATCGAGCTGTTGAAATGGGAGCACAATGGTGATGCAACAGAACCTTGAACACTTTCTTCTTGATGCTTTTAGAATGAGTCAAGAAAGCATGGCTTCAGGAGATTTGACCAAACTAAAAGCCAAGAAGAATTGAATAGTGACCAGACACGAACCTGATGCTATAGTGGTATAGAGTTCTTGTTAGGATGACTACTTGATGTTCCCAGTGACAGTTTGGTTTAAAGCAGCCTGGCTCTGCTGCTTAGCTCTCCCTGATCTGACGAGATCACATTGCATATGCTAGCAGCTGCCGAAGCGAAACTGATTGTGGAGTGTACTGCGGCAGCCCGAGATACTGTAAAAGCAATCGCACTCAATTAGCATGATCACTCAACACCGATGCCTGGGGGATATGCAGCTACATTGTACAATCCACTCTGAATGCCTTGTGATCAAAAACTGACCACAAACAAATCTGTAACTATTGATCAGCAGGCAGTGACTGTGATTAATACTGTACTGTTTGCAGTAGCTAGGCTGCATCATTACTGCTGTAGTGTTACTGCTTCACTGGCAGTGCGTGGCGAAGCTACAGTCCAGTAACAAACGCGGTTTTCAAAAGCAATGACACTCTATTGATATTAAATAGCTGGCCCCTGGTAAGTTACCGGAAAAAATAATTCTTTGAAGTGAACTGTGTTACACCAGGATTAACTGTAATGAAACCTGAATGAAAACCGAGCTGCAGATAACAATGGGATTCTTTGATGGCAATAATACACCGAGCCAGGGTCAGCTATTGTTAATGAGCTGCAACATTGGAGATTGTGCATTACTTTGGTAGCAATGATACTGTATAGGCATTGGCCATGGCACAATAAAAGAGGTAGGGATGGATGAAAGGGCAGTAAGAGAGGGAGGAAGAGCAGAGAAAGGGGGAAAAGAGTGAAATATTTAGAGAATGAGGGAGTGAAAGAGAGAGATGGGGAATGGAGAGAGAAAGGAAGAATCTCCCGGAATGTCAGGAATGCCCACCTGTTTTTATTAATGTTTAATTAATCTAAAGTGTACAGGTAGCCTGATCGTGTCTAAGAGTTGGCACAGGTGTTAATTTACTATACAGCTCAGCAGGGTAATTTCAACATATAGGAGCTGCCGTTTCAGCTGTAATTAGTGCCAGTGGGAGTCACCTTCGACAGACCTCTACCCATGAAGTTCTTTCAGCTGCTAATATTACAGCACGGGACACACCATTTATTTCCTGAAAACTGCTTGCAGGGATTACAGTATCGTATAGGAGGCATTGCGCTGTAAGTGTTGCTGTCGAGTGAGATGCAGTATTCACTGTGAGTCTAAACCCTTCTTTTGATACCATCCTAGAAGTGCACATTGTTTATAGTGTCACTACAAATGGGGTGACAGAGGGTTTGAGTGACAGAGGTTCTTAGTGATGTGAACGCAGGCAATTTCAGCATCAGACAGAGTAGAACCAGGCAGAACTCCAGCCACAGAGACTGCATTCAAAACGTAACCCAATTCAAAGACTCGCCAGTTTTTAGAAGCCAACCAGATTATATAAATTATTAGTTGGGTTTAATTTACATTACAGTAAATATAAACTCGACCAAACAGAAAATCAGATTGGAAAAAAACAGATTCACGTTACAAAGAGATCAGCATTTGGTAAGGTTTTGCAGCCTCAGCCTTTTCTTTTTCTTTTAGAAGTTGGCACGTGGGGTAATTCACTGTAGTGTTATTTGGGTTCAATAAAAGCAGCTCATGCCAAGCTGTGCAATCTAACAGAATACAGGAGCCTGATTCACTGCTGCCAAATACTGACCCATCCACAGAACCCCTCGCCGGAGAACAACACAAATATTCAATTACTTTAAACTACTCAGCTCCAGGCTTTCCAAACTTAAAACAGCAGAATAATACATGGTTACCTGTGAAGCATAAATGAATGTAACTTCATTCTCAGCACACATGCATCATTTGCTGGCTGTTCCTTTTTTTGCATTTATCTGACCAAACAAACTGTGCTACCACTAGAACGTCAAACAAAAACGAAATCAAATATAAATCTCGAATACTAACTCAAAACTTTGACTGGCAGTCGAGAGCTCTTTTTAAATGTGGCAAAGCTGTGCTTCAAGAGTGTGATAACTGAGTAGCCAATCCGGAATGATTTTTGTGAACAATCTAGAACTGTATTCATCAGTAAAGGTAAATAAAAAAAGAAAAAAGAAAACAAGCTGTTAAAGGGATACTTTCTAGCCATTAAAAAGCATTCTCTGCATTTACCACTGTGCCACCCCTTCAGCTCATTAAACACCCAGGTTATTCACCCTCTCCCTGCATCCCAGTCACCTACCATAGACTCCAGGTCTAGTTTGCAGCATTTTCTTTGCCCTGGTTTTCCTTACACCGTTAAGAAAAAAAAATCTTTAAACTGATCAGCGTTCTCTCTTCCTTAAAGCTGGTCGCAGGAAGCAGCTAAAAGGATATAAAATGATTAAAGGGTTCGTTTGCTCTCTCCAGAGCCAAGCCAAATCAATCTGCATTGATTAATTACACCTGCGTGTAATTAAGGGGGACATGCAGAGGAAATCCAATAACTCAGTCTGGCGTGTGCAGGTGTGCAGAATCAAGGCACCAATGGGAACAAATCACCCACTCCCCAAACCTGCACAGGGCCACGGGCTCCTGCGAGCGATTCTGCAGCAATTAGAGTGGCATGCACAGGGTCAGGCAACCAGTTAGAAACGCATGCTGCAGCCTGTCGATAGGCTCAAGGCTATCCTGGGCAGACAGGACCGCATTGATTTTACTGTGAGTCTGCAAGGAGTTTAAACTCTCCTGGAGGGGCACATGACTATTCTGAGATGGTTACCAGCCTCGGATTCCTTCAGGGAAGTCGGACTAGGGGTTGAAATCCACAGTGAAGTTGGTTTTCCTGATGGGTCGTGATTTCTTTGACTTTTCCATATGAAACACCAGTCATTTGAGCCGTATGAGATTCCAGTAAATTTCAAACAAACTGCTTGTGGGTTTTTTTCTTCTGTAAGTTACCATGGAAATGGAATGCTAGATTGAAGAAGAGATATATATATATATATATATATATATATATATATATATATATATATATATATATATGTGTGTGTGTGTGTGTGTGTGTGTGTGTGTGTGTGTGTGTGTGTGTATATATATATATATATATATATATATATATATATAGTTTATTCTTACATTTTTCTAAGCAGAAATGTAACATACCACATCACCACCCTAAGTTTCGCACTACATGGTTAAAATGAAGGGGGATTTCAGCAATACTAAACACAGTGACAGTAGCATCGGCATTGCCCACTCAACACGCACAGTAAGCCTCATCATCAGTGAATCAATACCGTGACTTATCTATTGAGTTTCTGCTGTTCTATCAGGCTTTACAGTGTCTGTGCACAGGCATTGCCTGGAGTGCAGGCCAGCCAGTCTTGCCAAGCTGTTTTGTATACAGAGAAGCAGCAATGCAAGCAGGAAATGTTATCAAATCAGGATGGACTTCCAGGTAGGCAGCTGAATCCCCAAGGCACAGCGTTTTCTATAAATCATGTTTGTGACAGAAGAGATGGAGAGGAAAGCGCTGCTTTGCTATTTTCACATTAACTATGTTGTTGTTTGGTGTTTGTTTAATAAATAAATCTGGTTCATGTGTGCTGTCTGTCGTGGAATTTCAATCTAAGCAGAGTGTTCTGGGGTCGGAGATGCTACCATGATGCTAGAGGGGGGTCTGGTATTTCTAGATCCTGATGTTTTTATCGATTTGTTTGTTAGTAATGCAGGGCCAGAGGCTCAGGAATGGGGCTGTCCCCTATTTGTTTGCTTTTATTAAAAGCAGGACTTGGAACAGAGAAAAGGAATTAGAGACCCAGGCTCCACGGCGATCGTGAGAACACATCCAGGTTTATTATACCAAAAAATAAGATGGACTGATCCCTAATTTATTGTCTCATTTGAATTCTTCTCTCATATTGTCTTCTTGAAGTAATATTTCAGTTTCACTAAAGAATAGCTATGAGGTGTAAATGAACAAACTGCCAGGTTATTATATCAGTATAGCATACTGTTTTGGGTAAGTTTGGCAGACGTATCTCCTACAATAAGATATATCATGTAAAGAAAGTATCCTGATTCATCGATACACAATGAGTTAGTCACTTCCTAACACCTGATCATTTCAATTTGCAGTGATACTTTGTCTCAATCACTGTGGAGGTTTTGAATATTTATGTTTTCTTGTGTTGAATGAATCTTGCAGTGCCGCTGGTCTCTCAACCAGGAACTGAAGCTCTCATTCAGTAAGACAGACAACAAACATTCATCAGGACATTTGTTTACCCCGAACAAATGCTCCCTGGTGGCAATGGTTTTGCATTAAAACATTACTGAACAGACAGTAAAGCTTACAACAAGCACATTAGTTGTAATTTCTGTAGCCTGTTTACCATGCAGTAGGCACTTACCGTTTCTGCCTCCTTTTTAAAATGTCATTTTTTAAATATATAGCCTTGATCATAAATCAGTGCTGAAAGGTTATTTTCAATAGAGATTGGGGAGAGAACCTCGTTAGCATTCTAATGAAATGCCCCTCCACACAGAGCTTGCCTGGTTACATGAAAGATGTACAGGAGGCGTGCCTCCATTTTCCTGTCTGTCAACTTGTCACGCAGAACTCTTACTGTACAGGAGTGAAGTCTGCTTGTGTCTCCGGACAGGCTAAACGCTGCTGTCAGGCTTACTGTTTGTCCCACCCAAACCCAGCGAAATCCAAAATATTCATTATATTTTTTTGCTTGATATTTGCCACAATTCGGTAATAGTTAACAGTGACTCATTATTTAATTTTGATAAAAATGTTGGACAACATCTACAGATTGGGACTCGGCCTCAGGATCTCATTTTGTGTATTTTTAAATCCATAAATTATTTGACGCAGCAGAGGCCAGTTGGTCGAATGGTATCACAGTTGGAAACGCTTGTACCTTTTGGAAATATCATTTGGATTTGCAATGGCATGCGCACACAGTATGAAACGGCAATCCTTCTCAGGGCCAGCACTGTGAAATATCTATTCCAGATTCGTGGTGTTTTACCATTGCTGTGGTCTGCTAATGCTTCTGCAACCTTTGCTTGGGTTTCTGCAGGATAACACACTGGGATTGTAACTGGATCCGAGTGGGGGATTTTCACACGTTTCTGTCCAAGGGGAGCTATACAATTCCAGGCAGTGAGTGCAAAGGATCACAGGGAAGCCCAGAGCCTGACAAAGCCCTGAGAGCCGTGTCCGCTCCTCTCCCACTCTGAATCCTAATGTCTCGCTGACACAGTCGGGCTTCTCCTGAACAGATTAGCCCTGAAATTCAGGCTAATGAGCCAAATCGCACACAGGCACCCCTTTTAGTGCAGATTTATTCTACGAACTTGGCTGAAGAGGATGGATGGAAAGAGGAGGAGGGAAAGGGATTACTGTAGCAAAAAATAAATAAAACAACAATAACCCTATGAATGCTAAACCCGTCTGAATTCTAATGAGTTTTTCTGATAGAATCAGCCCTTCAAAATCCCCGCCTTTCTTTAATTTCTAAAGCTTAAGGAGACTTTTTTGAGAATCGATCTTCCATCTCGGACAATATGAAAAATCAAACGATGCTGTAGAAAGAAAAAAACCTTGTTAATCAAGCAGGGCGATTTCAATAGAGCCTTTGTTGGGAATGAAATTGGCTGCCAGTGCATTTCCAGAGGGACACGCCGTCGCTGAGCAGAAAGGCTAGTGCTATTAGGGAAAGCCTAGACATTTCCCTTCGGAAACGGGCAGCATGTTTCATCAAGTACTGTACTGGCTATTGTGAAATATTGACCTTTCACTGCTCCCCATTGCTGTGAATCTGGGAAACATTCTCTCACACAAAGTGTAACCTTCTTTACCACAATTGTCAGAAAAGTGTATAAACCTTTTCACTCTGAGACATACCTTTAACGTAGTGGCCAGAAAAAAAATCGAGAATGGGCTTCATGGTGGGTAGTGCCACATAGAACCAGATGCCACTTGAGCACTTACATTACCACACATTGCAGAGATGGGGAATTGGTTTGTTTTTTTTACACATGTGATCAAATTAAAAACAACTACAATGATAAGTTTGTCACATCGTCGGAAAAACCGAACGACGGTCTGCCATGTTTGATCATTGGCATGCATTGATCATTAAGAAGCTGATCAACAGGAGGCAGTAGATAGAATAGCGGGCTTCCTAAATACAGGATAGGGAGTTCAAATACCCCCCTACCGCATCTGATTACTCTATTTAATATACAGAGGTTAGGCAAATACAATAGAAACCATAAACCTGTCAACAGTGAAGTGCCAGCATGGACAGCTGCAATCTACAAGACGTGTTGAGTGTGTTCGAGGGATACATGAGCATTCCTCCGTGATCACTGCTTCTAATTCCTGCAGGAAGTCTGCAGGGAGGCATCTACACTCAGTGCCAGAGGTTTCTTTCTCACAAGAAACCCATGCTTGTAATGTAAAGGACATGCAAGCCATTCTGACAGAATTCCCACATCATCACTGTTTCAGAAGGCACTTCGTTTTCCTAAAGAAATTATCCCAGGGCAGAAACACATTATTATGTAACTACATTACAAAAAAGTGCTTTAAAAAAAATCATTTTTAATGTGGGTTTTCACCCTGACCTCTAACAAAGCTTTCCCATGTAATCCATAACATCCCACCTGCTGAGATCTATATCACATGAATGTAATTACAGCCAGAGCATGTGGTCTTCAGAGCCTCGGGCACCTGGGTAACCGAGGACAATGTCTCAGTATCAGGGTGCAATCGGAGCGCTCCCCTCCCCTCTGCTCAATAATTTACTTGTTATCTCACTTCAGACCTTCTTTTATCATTTAAGTCATTGTTAGGTAACAAAAAAAATCAATGGCTTGATTAATTGACTGATGCCATAAAAACCGTTTCTTTTAACCTTTTGTTAGTGGTTTAATGCAGCGCATATAAAACTGTCCCAGAACATTCTAATCGTTTCCTGTTGTATAATACAATGTGCACATAGTACACTATAGAAAGCTATAGTTTATATAGTGGATATGAACAGAAATAGGATGCATTTGCCAAAGAGCCTGAATGATTCTTTTCAAGTAGGGTTTGATTCCAACTGGATTATGTTTGCATTATTATCTGTAACCTTGAAGCTGATGAACCACTTTGTATTATAAATGCTTTTTCAAACAGCTTCTGTCTTTAGTATGTTGATGATGTTGTTTAAAGATGGCGTTCACTTTGAAATGAGAAGCACGGTAAACACGAACTGGGAAAGCTGTGCGGATGGACCTGCAAAGGATCACATGGAGACATTGAGAACATGGCAGCAAACAAGTTTGTTCTTATGGGAGATCCAGTAAAGGTGAAATGATTTCTGTAGCAAATATTCCATTTTTGGCTGACAAAATGTACATCTTATAGACCCTTCACCATCTGCATTACGATGTTATCATCATCTAAGTCTTAGTGTTACTGAACTGGCTGCAAACTCCAATACTGTCCCAGATGAATCTGCTCCTAATCAACGTGGCACATTCTGCTCTGCATTACTGTATCACTCTGTTAGGCTGGCCGAGTGCTTTGACTGACTAACCTGTGTAGGAGGACCTGTTAGCTGTACATGTTGAGTAACTGGAACCCTCAGAGAGTACAAGTGCTTGAAGCGCTGTGATTACAGCAAGCCAAGAAAAACACAGCAAGTCCGACAGAGAACACAGAAAGGTGCTTTACTGCTTTCACGCTCCATGTCTGCAGCTCCACTTGTCTCAGAGTGCATTCAGAAGGGCTTTGAACTTTGGGGAGAACTTTGACCTCTGACCTGTCTTGACCTTGGCTGCCATTTTTAATTCTAAAAGAACAGTGCAGCTCATGATTACAGAGTCTGGAAATTATAAACACATCATTTATTTTTTCTATTCGTAGCTCGATCTAGGATTTCAGATTAGAAGGACATATTAATCGCGACACTTTACATGCAAGGTAATTTCCATGTGGATGCTTGAGACAGGTGTTTAAATGTAAGCTACTGTTCCAGACGTTTGCAAATGTAGTTAAGCATACTTATGCACAGTGTACAGCAGAACCACAGTTAGATTAATACATGCTTCTTCCTTCTGAAATGTAAGCAGCTCTCAGAGAGGAGCGGCAGATTCAAAGGTGCCAGACTCATAAAAGGAGGACACGCTGAAGGCATGCAGCACTGTACTGCTCAAAATTTCAAGCAGAGCCTCGCATGCACCCTGAACGTTGATAGAGTTCTGCAGTTAACAAAGACCCACAAGCTCTCCTATTCACTTCTCATGCGCGCCGCAGGTTTGGCTGCTTGTAATGAAGTATAGCCTTCGATGGCTTTGTAAATAGTGTCTCGGGACTTTCCGAACTTTCAAAAATCTTGACACACGATGTTCTCTACTGATCTACCAACACAGGAGCTGGTTACTATACCACTTGATAAAAAATTAAAAAAAATAAAAATTATAAAATGAAACACTAGCTGCCTGAACCTGAGGTAACAAGCAAACAAACCAACAAAAGCTAAAAAAGAGTAAACCTGCCAGGTGCTGTGATTATTCTCAGGATAATACAAAACCCCCCCGGTTTACATCTTTGTGTAGCTGAGGCAAAACTCTAATAACAGATAAACATTTCATCGGTGGTAAGGTCTTTGATGAGAGGATTCATCCAGCTGCATAGCGGTTATGATTGAGTATTTGGAGGTATGGATAATGGCTGCTAGCTAGAGGGCATTTTGGGGGGGGGCTCTTGTTTTTCTAGTTCTCTATGAGTTTAACTGTTTCTTTCAGTTTTCTTTTGGAAGCTTTCCTGGAAGCCTGCCAACGTTGAACCGCGGGGGAAATTGAGTCCAGAGTAAACAATAAACAGAGCTGCAGCCTGCCGGCCCTGTATAATTTAACTTCTGTAATGTAATGTTGCCTCCCCATTCGCTTCAAACCGAGGGAGGTGTGTGAGAGTGTGTGTGCGCGCATCGTATCTGGCGCTGGTTTGGTACCGCTGTGAGTTTCGTTTGTCTTGTGCATTTCGTTTTTAATATACAAGATTCAGTCGTTTACTCTTGATTGCTGATTCAGGAGGACTGGGCAGTTTTGCTCCTGGGTAAACACAGGGAGGCTTTGGGTTGGAAAATATATATATATATATATATATATATATATATATATATATATATATATATATACACAACACACACACACACACACACACACACACCTTCTAATCTACTGGGTTAAGAAAAACAACCCATAGCAAGGTAGTACTGGCGGACTGTCAATCAAAACACAAATTCGCAAATCAGATTGTCTATCTGGAGGCGGGACACAGAGTGAGCACTCTGGCAATCGTTCAGTGTTGTTAAGGTCATGTGATCGTTCTGCTGGCATGTCATACTAACAACAGAAGGTACAAATTCAGTATTTTTAAAAAGTACTTGCTCAGTTTGTTCGGTATTTTTTAAAGGTTTTTTTGTTTTGTTTTGTTTTTTTTGCTTATGAGTTGTATTGAATGCTTTTGTACTGTGGTCTAAGTTTTGAGATTTTTTCATACTAACTTCAAATCCAGAAATAGAAATAGAAATCCAGTTGATGTCTATATGATTAATAAGTGTGTGACTAATTTTAAGCTATTAATATGTTTCAATTTGAACTAAATAGAGTTATTAATCAAACTGATTAATTGTGTTACATAATTGATTTATTAATATGTCTGGATATTGATTGATTACTGTCTTGTTCACAGTCATCAAATAATGTTAGATTATGTTTTGTTTTGTTGTGTATTTATTTTCAAACAGGTTTCTCTATGTTGTGCTGCAGCTGTGCAGCGCGGTTGTTTTTTGTGGTATATTTTAGCGCCTGCACTGCACGCCGATGTGGTTCTCTTGTTTTGTCTTCTTTACAAAGCGTGGCTTGTCCTCTTTATAATCTAATTAGAATTGATGCACTGCTTGATTTGTCATCGCTCTTCTTTCTAATGAGAAGGCATCAGTGACTGAAGGCAGGCAGAGGTGTTCGTCTCATCTCTGCTTGAAGATGACGTCTCCTCGGAGCCTCATCAATGAAGCCCAGTGATTGATTAATAACAAAGCTTCCATGTTTTAAACGTAGCATCGATGAAATGGGATTTGCATGTGAATGCAACGGATAACAGACCATTGTGATTCTGTAGGGCCATTTCAGATTTTGTTTACCATGCTTGTTAACTGTTCTAACAAAAAAAAAAGTCTTCCTTCAACCATGTCTAAATTCTGATGCTGCAATTTCTTCCTCCTTTGAAACTTGTTTAGGTTTTCCTTTTACTAACTCGGCTGCAAAAGGGGCAAAAGCTTCACAACACTAGCGGTCCTCTTGAAAATCACATGGCATGATGCAGAAATGCAGCTTTTAGAAGCGGTTGCAAAGGGAAATGTTTGCTGGAGTAGTTAGTGAGTTTCACCAAAGGAGTATGGTTTCTTCATGACAGTAGAAAGGCAAGTTGCAATCTTGTCACACAAACACATGCTCAATGTTGTATGTATTTATCTGTGCAATCTGTTTCATCAGAAACCAGACCTTGTTGGCTCCACTGCAGAACTCTTTGCTCCTGTGTGTTAAATATCTACTGCATATTATGCTGCGTTTTGGAAACTCTGTGTTTTCAAATCATATTATTGGTAAGCAGCGCTGCTTTCCTGTTCAATGGGAGCATTTTTTATTTACCCAGTTGTGTTTTCAGACAACAAAGTAAATAACTAATTAACAAGTTCCCTTCTGTAATTAGCAGCAGAAAAATTAAAATGTTGTCACTGCCAGTATGAGGCATGGATTTATTTAAAGAGACAGATTGGGATTAGTGCATCGTAGCCATGCTGATCCGAATCAATGCATTCCAGACACACTTTTCTACTCCTGCTGGAATTGAATCATTTGCCTGATTTCTGGTAAGCCATGTTCTAAATGTTATAGAAGCACAGATACAGCAATGCACAGCCTCTAATCAAAATGTTTCCAATTTAAACACGACTCTTACGCAACAAATTAACAGCACATTGCAGTATGTATATACTTTACACTGTGATCAATTGCATAAGAAGATTTATGTTTAATTATGAAAAGTTTGGCTTTCCATTGTAATAGGTGACTATTTACAGTGCTATATATAGTAACAGATCACAACAACAGTTAACAGTAAACAGCCTAACATTTATTTAAGTTTATTATATTAAATGTGTATCAACGTTTTTAAACAAATGCCTTCATTTTATATTTAACTTCGGCTCCTGGGGACTGTGGTTAGCCATGCATTTGCTACACTTGCCTTAACCACAGTATACTGCCGTGAACGTTTCTAAAGAAATGATTAATGATCTTTACGGTACAGTGTAACAGCAATAAATGGGAATAGCTGGTAGCAATATCTGAATATCCATATGAAAGCATTGCGCACGTGGAGACGCGAACACAGGAACGTGAACCCCTTCGAACTTCATTAACATCTTCACCTTGGATTGCTGCAGCCGAATAACAGTCAGCATTGTGTGAGTTTGAGAGGCAGACGGTGAATCCCAACCCATGAGGAACAGCGATTAACTCTGTGAACCCCAAACATGGAGGGGTTCCTTAGCAACAGCCAGCGCACAGGAAACTCCACAGGGAGCTTTTTCAGGCTGCTCGAAGACCAGCTGGAGTGGAGCAGAGCTTTATTGCATCAACACACTGCAGTGGCTTGGGCTCTTAGCTCATTTAATTGAATGGAGTGGCCAGGGCTGGGTGTGAACTGCTAACCTTGCAGTTCCAAGACAAGCGTCTTACCATTTCACTGAAGCACAAGCCGCTGTATTGGCTTGGCATCGCAGCCCATGCAATTGACTGGATAAGCAAGGCTGGACATGAACTGCTAATCTCAAAAGCAAGGGTCTTACCATTTAACGACACAGCAACCACACTAGAGGAAAGTACATATGCTAATGGTAGTATTAATAACTCATCAGCTGCAAGGAGAGCCATTCTAATGTTCCAGACAAGGGACTGCCTCGAGTCGAGCAGCTGCAATGATTAAACAGACTGCAGGCAGAAGAAACAGTAAGTGATGAGTTTATTACAAAACAATACAGCTGAGTTTTACAGTCAGGAAAGTAAAACAGGGATAAAACCGTGTTATTGTTTTTTTTTAAAGCTGCTTACAATGCACCCAATATAAATCCGGCTAAACGTGGACTGAATGGTCTCGTCTGCCTGAGCCTGCAGCACAGCTGGCAGTGAGCTGAGTAAATCAATCTGCCTCGAGACAAATCCAGCGCAGAGGTGTGGAGAGAATCAAGACAGCGGGGCTTCTGATAGGAATAAACCCCATGTTTTCTGCTGTGTTTGATTTGAAGGCCCATATTGTAGCAGACCTGGGGAGGCAGGACCCCTGTAGAGCAATGTGACAGGTTTTTTTTTGAGGTGACCAGTCATGCTAGTCCCATAATCCAGGCACTAGTTTCCTGTCGATGTGGGAACCAAGCAGGAGTGTCATAGAACTGTCATGAATAGGGCCATAAAAGAGGATAGCAGTGGCGGGCCAGAGACGGATTTATCTCTGGTCTGAAGCTCCAGTATACAGCCTGCTTGGAAGATAGTGATCTTGACTTGTAATCTTTACTGCATCTGTGCCAATCTGCTGCACATCGTAAATAAAATATCACAATTAAGAACATAAAGCTTAGGGAACGACTTGGTTTCAAGAGACTAGGGTTCAGACCGCTGCACGGCACTCCAGGGGAGACTTAGGGTTTGATTCAGCAAAGTTGCCTCAAATTAGATCTCCCTGTCTCCTGCAATCAGGTTTTAAGACGCTTTTGTTTTGTTTTCCTTCAGCTTTAGATATATTTTTACAGAACCTCGGTTATCCAGTTAACCTCAAATTAGCCAATATTGATAATCTTAGAAATGTGTGATGTTAAAATTGAAATGCACAACAATCACATTAAGTTGCTCCACATACCATCTCGCTGTCAGACGCACTTTAACCTGTAATCTTCATATTTGAGACAGCTTTTGTAATAGCTCTGCCTCCACATCAAAGGCTCTCATTCCCAGCTACTTCTTGAACTCGGCGCTGTGATTTCCAAGCTCTGTGAGCTATTGAACAAGGCAGAATAACCATCCTGTGATCTCTGTTCTTTGAAAGAACAACAATGATTTGCTTGTGTCTTGTCACAATGGAAGTGCAGCCCTACCTTGCCTATGCATAAAGGCTGTGCTTGTCTAATCGTTTTTGCCTCCAGAGTTTGTGTTTGAGTGTTGACTTCATTAAAATGACATAAAACTCGGCCCTAGCCATCTGTCTGGGGCACTTTCAGCTCAAACACACCTGTACCGAGACACAATGGTAGAGCATGAATACTGAGTTCAGCACATCGCTATCAAATTAAACAATCATTACTCACTCTTACTGCAGTTCTTTATTTAGTTTTGATATTTCACTTTTAATATTTCAATAGGCTCCAGGAGGAAATATGGGGAGCACTGGGTCTAGGATGAGATGAGAGAGCTGGCTAATGAGCTCGTCTTTCACATTACACAATATTGGCTCTGAGGTGCCATTGCAGGAAGTGTCAAAAGAGAGGCCAAGGATTGCAAGAACGTGTACTTTGAAGATTGAACTGCTCCCTCACCACCTCAGCCCTAATAAGAAAGAGTGCTCCCTCCAGTCCAGGGCAGGCTTGAGGAGACTGAACTGCTCCCTCACCCCCTAAGAGAAAGGATGGTCCCTCCACTCCAGGACAGGCTTCAGGCATGGAGACTGAACTGCTCCCTCACCCAATGCAAATACCAACAGCTGGAGCATTCAGGATCATTATTAGGGTTCAGGGTAATAACAGCGCTGGACAGTCTTTATTCGGGTGCTTTCTATTTATTTTCCCCCATATTCCTGCTTGTTCTGAATGCCTTTAGAAATATCCAATACATAAAGAAGCCACAGTTACCTTGAACTTGCAGGCGTTAATTCAACAGTGGCAATACATCAGCAATTCTCTATTAGTTTTTGGTTGCTTTATATTGCAGTAAATAATAGAAAAAAATCTACTTTATCTCAACACAATCCACAAGCATCCCACCCACTCATATTTATAAATCTACCGACAGCCCATTGTACAGGTTGTAATTCAATGTAAATGTTGAAAAATAAATGTTGAAAAATTAGCACCAAGGCCACAATCTGGAAAATCTACATAGTGTGCATATACACTACCTAACCTCTGTGTGTGTGTGTGTGTGTGTGTGTGTGTGTGTGTGTGTGTGTGTGTGTGTGTGTGTGTGTGTGTGTGTTGTAGAAAGAAAGAGAGTCGCCTCTCACCAGAAGAGGGCATTCAGAGAGAATGAGAGAGAGAGAGAGAGGGGGAGAGAGAGTTATTGTGTTACCATCGCCTACACACTGGAGCGTGCTGTAGCTTGCTGCTGTTAGAGAGAGAGAGAGAGAGAGAGAGAGAGAGAGAGAGAGAGAGAGAGAGAGAGAGAGAGAGAGAGAGAGAGAGAGAGAGAGAGAGAGAGAGAGAGAGAGAGAGAGAGAGAGAGAGGCATTGATTTCACCAAAACGCTGTTTCTCAACATGCACACTTAAAGCGAGTGAGTCAGAGGGACCGCATCCCCGGTACAGCGCATTGGAATCTGTAGAATCGAGCCTGGCTGTAGTGCTTTTTACAGCGGACCGACCCGGACAGTATCAGGGATGCTTCTAACTATTCTCTTGGGAAGTACCTAATGGGCACGATGGATGGATGGTACGGGGGGAAAGAATAAGTAGAATAATAAGTAGAGATTGGCTCTATAGTAAACTTTACCACAGTGGATTTCTTTTCCGTTGACGGAGTACCTGCTACCCAATGTAAAGCATCAGTACTAATAACTGGGTTTATTGGATTTGGGGCGCATTTTGTTTCCCTGCTCTCTGTCGCTGATTGTAGGAAATTGAAATTTGTTTCTGCTTCAGATCGTGGGCTGAGAGATGCTTCATGGCTGGAAGCGGCTTGCGGGTTTGAGGTACCGGTACGAGCCTCCAAACACTCTCCTTACCTTGGGAGCGCAAAGGCGGGTAAGCGCGCAGTGTGTGTGCTCGTCGGCGGAGCGTCTCGGTCGAATTGGACTGGGCTTGGATCGAGTCCCACACAACAGCGGCGCTTTCAGAGGACAGTGAGTGTCATGCGGGCTGCGGAGCCGAACGCATCAGAGGTATAGACACGGGGAAGGAGCGGATATCACAATAACAGAGATGGGTGAGTTTCAGAAACAAAACATGCCGGCAAAAGAGAACTTCTGATTTCGGATATAACATTAGGGGTGTATTGGGGATAGGTATTGACGGGTTCAGCAAGGAACGCGGTGCCAACTGTCGACAGGCTGGATTGGTATAATGGCTCAGTCTAGCTATTCGCTGGCTCAATGTTTAATATGTGTATCCACTGATCTGTTTTACTAAATATCAGATTATTATTATTAGTAGTAGCAGTAGCAGTAGCAGTAGCAGTAGCAGTAGCAGTAGCAGTAGTATATTGTAAAGTGTTCCTTTCCGTATAAATGTGAATGTGATTCATATTTAGCAATTATAAGGTTCAGTGCGTAAAACATGGTTCTTGACAAGCTTATCGTATACAGGTTTGTGTGTGTATGGGTGATCATTGACATGCAAATTAAATAAGGGTACCTGGCTGGTTTAACATGCAAAAAGGGGGTCTGGTGTTGCCGTTGAAAGGTATAGCAGGTGTATACGGCTGTGTGTCTATTGACGGGTCTAGCAGTCCAGCGGGTGTAAGTGTCTGTGTTGTCAGGATTAGATCAACACTAACAAGCGTGATTATTGAAAGGGAGTTACCAAGGTCTGTGGTCAGTGACACTTTTGTTTATTTGCAGATTTTGCAAATATTCAAGTCAGCTTTACTGTATCCCTGTAATCCGACTATAGTTAGCGTGTCTGGAACTACATGTGCCTGTTATTGACAGGTTTCGCAGATATAAAGGTGTCTGAATAGTAAAGCGTTGCTCAGGTACTAGCAGTCCCGTTATCGAACCTGCACCAGGTATGTTTGTGAGTGTCGCCCGCTTACAGAATCACGAGGGAGATTGATCTCTGCGTCACTGGAACGAATGCTTAAGAATGCGTTACCGTCAGCAATGCCATTTTGAGACATAACGGTCAATTCGCTCAAACACTATATATATATATATATTATATATAATATATATATATATATAATATATATTATATTTTAGGTATGTTAGGTACATATTCTATTTAAGATGGGGTTGTTTGTCATTTTTATAACAAGACGGAAAGCAGGCTGCCCATATGAGTCTAAACGACGATCCAATTAACATCAAGAGTTGCGATCAGGAGAATGCTGGTGTGTAACGTCGTGCACTTACATTAAGCGACGAGGAGATAGAGAAGTATTTGAACGTTAGGCAGACAGAGCGCCTAACTAATTCTGTATCGGATTCCTAGAATTGATGGCTCCTGTATCAGTGCTATGTGGTATTTTTTGCAAGTGATAAAGATGCACGTTTTTTTACAACACATTCTGTCACACAAATGAAATTACAAGTGTAGCACCTTATCACACATGCCGTGCTCTTTGCTTACAGGGAGGTACTGCAGGCTGCAGAATGTGATGGAGTGGCGCAGTTTAGGCCAGCTGGAAAGTGTGTGTGTGTGTGTGTGTGTATATATATTAATGAGATTGCAGCCTAGCAGCGGGTTGAATGCTGTATGTGGCAGCTCAGCGTGATCACAACTTGTACACTTTTTACATGTTTTTAAAGCAGCCCATTTTCATCAGGGGTTTTGTGACACACAGGGCTAAAGAGTCAGCGATCACAAGCAATATCGTAATCATAATATCAGAGTGTCAGTAAATAACAACCTGTCTGCGTTTATATAAGCTACTTAATCATTGTGGCATATCGAAGTAAAACACAAATCATACGTGGGTTCACATAGAGACCTTGTGTGGAATTCTGAGAGCACCAGAAACCGCGCGCACACACAGAGCGTTCACAGGAGCCATAGGGTAAGAAACACAGGGTTAACTGTGTAGTGTAAGGTTAAAATATATTTCTATTTGCTTTCGGATTCTAATCAAATGCAATCGAAAAGGTCACAGGAGCCTATGAGTGTGTGATACAAGTGTGGTGAGGCAAATCAAATGAACGCAGTAGTCGTGTTCACCTGACGTGTTGATCACAATGTTCTGTTGCGTTTCTAGTAAAACTCTTTTTTTTCTTGTTTTGTACGCGAATGTAATTATGTGTGACCTGACTCAGCATTCCCGGAGGATTATTCTGTATTTATAAACGTCTGTTCATCACCCTCACACTCCAAGCTCAAAGATAAATGGGTTTACAAGTAGCAGAAATCGCCTTTAAAATAATATTGCGCGGCACAGCCCACTGGCGAGCAGATATCTGCCAGCTTGGGCTCCTGTGCGCATGGAGAGGTTTGGTTAACGTCTTCATCTTTTTTTTTTTTTGTAAATCTAAAATGACAGGCACACCGTGGAGGCGTTTAGTCGAGTGTCTAAACTAAAACGGGGACAACGAAAAAGAGCCCAGCACTGCAGTTAGATTGCTTGCTTGCTTGCTTGCTTTCTTTCTTTCTTTCTTTCTACCTCTCCTCCAGGCAGATTTAAAGCAAACAGACAACGCGTCTCTGTTCAGCTGGCAGCCAACCATACCACTGACCGGCTCAGCAGAGTGCAGTCCAGCTGGCTTCTTGATTTGACGCCCAATTGTATTGTACTAATTGTATTATAATTGACGCCTAATTGTGTTATAATTGTACTGTATGTACTGTATCGTTTATTTAACGTTTCATTCAGTGTAAAAGGGCGGGTTTTACACTTGCTTCCAAATTAAAGGAATTGCTTTCACGTTAAGGTATGATGTATGACAATTAAACAGTCAGTTAACTCGCTTGTAAACTCTGGGTGTCAATCCAGTCACGCAGGATTGATTGAGATTTATATTACTAGTTTTTATCTATCTATCCAATAATACAGAACAGCAATTGCATGTATTTTTATTGGTCGAAGACAACTTATTTTGATTTAGTCGCCAGTTCTCATGAATTAGTTTTCATTCATGAGGTTTTACTGTAGATGTCCAGCGGGCTGCGTTGTTATTGTGGAATTTTAATAAAGCGTGTTGCTGTTGCTCTGCAGTGACTCGAGGAAATAATCACCTAAACCCGAGTCCGTGTGAGGGAGTCCACACCATTTAACAGAGAAATACTCCGAGTCAAGCTGTTAGCCGGCTCATTTATTGTATCTGATATATTCTCCTTCTCTTTATGCTACTGCCTAGCGTTTGGACCGGCGCTTGTTTATAAGTGAACAACTAGCCCTTAACTCAAAGCCGGGAAATGCGCTTGGTGGCGACTCTTGTCTGCGCGTAGTCAGTGAAGTCAATTCATTTGTTGCCGTCGATTTCAATTTTATTAATCAAAACGTTTTAATATTTTATATATATATACTTATATATATATATATATATATATATATATATATATATATATATACCCTCGCTGCGCGTTTGGCCGGGCTGGTTCAGTACCTGTTTGTCTCTGCGCCTCTGGGGCTGATGTAATGCACTGCAGCAAAGGTTTGATTGAGAGAAGAGATTTTTGAGAGAAGAGATTTCTTGGCTTGTTGCCGACTGAAGCTTGCAGTGCCAGCGTTGCCTCCCTGATCTTCGCTCCATCGTACCTGCCGAGGCCCCAGACCACCGACAGCACCGATCTCCTGTGCAGTAATCTTTGCACCCAGCTAGACTGCAGTTAATCAATCAATCAATCAATCTGTATTTCATATAACGCCTGTCATAGTGGAGCGCCATCACAAAGCGCTTTACAAGATGCAGTAAATACAAGAAAATCCATAATACTTCAAATAGAGAGAAATGCATCATACATGATATACAGTAAAAACACACACAATGCATAATACATTAACTACAGTGGAAAGAGCAGAATACAGGATAGGAGCGGGTCAGCAGGTTGAGGAGGTACTCGGGACCCGTGTGATGAGGGGCACTGTAAGTGAGCAGGAGAGTTTGAGAAAATCATTCTCTTCACTCTTTTTATTATAGTGTTGTATCTGGAGCTAATACAAGCCTACCATAGCTGTGTATGTTTTAAAGCAATCCCGGTAATGCGCCCTTTTGTAAGTGAGATTGATTCGAGTTTAATTAGACCACCGTCAGTGATGCAGCTGAATCTACTGCCCTTACTCCACGTGGAAGCAAACAAACCCAGTTCTACTTAAACACACTTTTACATGTTTATATGCGTTTAGGGTTATATTTACACTGAGGCTCACACTATGTGACGCCGCGTTTCAAATCTATACAAATTTAGTCTTTATTTCTATTTGTCTTTGTTTGTTTTTTTATTATCTTTTTTTGTTATTGTTTCTCATCTTTCTATTTATAAATATATGGGTCTTTTTGTTATTGTTTTATAAATACAATATACAGTATATACAGTATATAATCCCCCGGTGTATTAACTGAGCTATTGAACGCGTGTTTGAAACCGCAAACCACATTTAATATCACCGTTATCATAAAATAGAAGCTTAAATCAGAAGAACAATACAAAACACACACACACACACACACACACACACACACACACACACACACAACCATTGTGGGATAGCAATGCAAAATTATTGACATGATTCGATCTAATCTGAAATTATTAAACAAAATAAGAATTCCAAAAAAGACACATTTTTTCTATATATTAAAATCTTACATTTTTATTTTATTTCTTGCTTAATTTTCTTTTTTTGAAACTTTAAAACATTTATTTAAAAAAACAAGGCAGATTTATTTATTTATTTTTAGTTTTTCACAGTCGTGTTTTGTTAATCAGCGTGTATTCCAGCATTTTGAATTGATATGGTGCTGTTGGACTCGCTCTGTGTGTGTGTTTGTTACACCCACAGTGACGATCACACTGATGAAAGCACCTGCTGGGCATATTGTCTGCTTGACCTAGTTTCTCAAATGTTTCACCCGATCATTTTGATGGAGTGGTTTTGAAGTTAGAGCTGGGAGGATAGCAGAAGAGCGCCTGATTGCAAAAGCTCACACATGTTAGGGGCATGTTTGAGGTTTCTGTTCATTGACCGTCTTGAAAGTAAACCCTGTAAGCACGGCAGTTGCTATGGAGCGCGCCGCCAAGTCATCAATATGTGGACCTAGCAATGCCACCGGAGAAAACGATCGTCAGGGTCTGTGTGTGATACACAGCACACCTGGCAGTCTACTGTGTATTGTACTATACTATATAAAGAAACCTGACAGTGATGCGATACAGCCCTCTGAAATGTCTTTATAATATACAGCACTAGACCCTGATATTGATGAGACACAGCCCTCTGAAATGTCTTTATAATATACAGCACTAGACCCTGATATTGATGAGATACAGCCCTCTGAAATGTCTTTATAATATACAGCACTAGACCCTGATATTGATGAGATCCAGCCCTCTGAAATGTCTTTATAATATACAGCATTAGACCCTGATATTGATGAGATCCAGCCCTCTGAAATGTCTTTATAATATACAGCACTAGACCCTGATATTGATGAGACACAGCCCTCTGAAATGTCTTTATAATATACAGCACTAGACCCTGATATTGATGAGATACAGCCCTCTGAAATGTCTTTATAATATACAGCACTAGACCCTGATATTGATGAGATCCAGCCCTCTGAAATGTCTTTGTTTCAGATAGTTTGTATCAGATCAAATGAGCTGTGCTCCTGTTTGACTCTATAGTTAAAGGCTGGCTCCCTGACCTCCTGTGGAGTGGATATCAGCTCCTATCAGAAAGCATGTATAACATCCTGACAGACTGTAATCGATTGGCTGTTCTGTACTTTATCTGCATCCTGTTGTGTTTCATTAATGTTAATTCCTCAGTCTCTGGTTATTCTTTGTTTGTTTATTTAACAGACACCTTTATTCAAGTTGACTCACAGAGACTAGGGCGTGTGAACTATGCATCAGCTGCAGAGTCACTTACAGCAACGCCTCACCCCAAAGACAGAGCACATGGAGGTTCAGTGACTTGCTCGGGGTCACTGTGTCGGTGGCTGAGCTGGGATTTGAACCAGGGACCTGCTGGTTACAAGCCAGTTTCTTTAACCACTGGACCGCACAGCCTCCTGGTTCCCATTTTCTGTTCTCCAGCTTTGTTCCTGGCTGCTGTTGCTTGCTGCAGATTGTCTGTGTGGGTGGAGGAGGATTGCTAGGATTCCAATAGAAAAATGCATTATTATCTAAAGAAAGCAGGTGTTCATCGCCACCGTCTAGCAAAGTGTAGAGACAGAGGGAGACAGAAACGCCCACCTGTGCAGGACACGCTTTTGTGTGAACGCAATGCCCGTCATTCACATGACTGACTCATTTCTTATGTAGATTCCATCTTTGAAATGTATTCTGTTGTTTATTCATTTCTTAATTTATTCATGAACTCATTTTGTTCATTCAGTGGCTCTTTGAAACTTCAAAACAAATAGCTTTTGTTTTTTTTTTTTACTTTTGTTTACCATGCTGACATTTACTTAAAAAAAAATAATGAAATCAATGCGAGATCCTCCTAAAACCTTCCACTGCCAGTTTGATGTCCTTCTGTTATTCTTTGAGTGTGCTACAGTTCGGTTTGTAACAAAACTGTCTACTGTGCCACAGATGGAATAATGCTAAGCTACCAGAACTTAACAGAGACAGGACAGCAGGCACTTCATGAAATCTTCATCTGTTTTATTAACCTTTTTAATTTCCCTTGAAACCATTGCTGTAGTGGCAGATGCGATCTGAAGTTTAAGTGTTATATTTAAGATAGAACGGAGCTGCATTACTAAAATCTACAATGGCTTGCCCGCCATATTTACCCCCCCTGCCTCTCCGTATCTCCCTCTCCCTCTCTCTCTCTCTCTCTCTCTCTCTCTCTCTCTCTCTCTCTCTCTCTCTCTCTCTCTCTCTCTCTCTCTCTCTCTCTCTCTCTGTCTCTACAATGGCGTGCTTGCAATGCTTTTCCATGATAACCCCTCTCTCTCCCCCCTCTCTCTCTCTCTCTGTCTCTACAATGGCGTGCTCACTATGCTTCTCTGTGTTAACCCCCTGTCTCCTTCTCTCTCCCCCTCTCTGCAGGGTTCCTGGTGGGGGCTGGGCGGCTGCTCCAGGCCTGGCTCCTTGTGTCTCTATGCCTGGCAGAGCGGTCGTGCCCGCGGAGCTGCCGCTGCGATGGGAAGATCGTGTACTGCGAGTCCAACGGCTTCCGCGACGTTCCCAACAACGTATCCACGGGCTGCCAGGGCCTGTCCCTGCGCTACAACAGCCTGCAGAAGCTGCGTGCCGGACACTTCTCCGGGCTCCACCAGCTCATCTGGCTGTATCTGGACCACAACTACATCACTGCCGTAGACGGAGATGCCTTCCAGGGCACCCGTAGACTCAAGGAGCTGATCCTGAGCTCCAACAAGATCTCCCAGCTGAGCAACCACACCTTCCACGCCGTGCCCAACCTGCGCAACCTCGACCTGTCCTACAACAAACTGCAGGCTCTCCAGCCGGAGCAGCTCCGGGGCTTGAGGAAGCTGCTGAGCCTGCACCTGCGCTCCAACGCCCTCAAGAGCATACCTATCCGAGTGTTCCAGGACTGCCGCAACCTGGAGTTTCTAGACCTGGGCTACAACCGGCTGCGCAGCCTGACGCGCAATGCCTTCGCCGGCCTGCTCAAGCTCACCGAGCTGCACCTGGAGCACAACCAGTTCTCCAAGGTCAACTTTGCCCACTTTCCGCGGCTCTTCAACCTGCGCGCCCTATACCTGCAGTGGAACCGCATCCGCTCCCTCAGCCAGGGCCTCTCCTGGACCTGGAGTTCCCTGCAGAAGCTTGACCTCTCCGGGAACGACATCCAAGCCGTGGAGGCCAACATGTTCCAGTGCCTGCCCAACCTCCAAACCCTCAACCTGGACTCCAACAAGCTCAGCAACGTCTCCCAGGAGGCTGTTGATGCCTGGATCTCTCTGACCACCATCAGCCTGGCCGGCAACATCTGGGAGTGTAACCCCAGCCTCTGCCCTCTAGTGGCCTGGCTGAGGAACTTCAAGGGAAACAAGGAGACCACTATGATCTGCGCCGGGCCCAAGCTAGTGCAGGGGGAGAAGGTCATGGAGGCTGTGGACAATTACAGCATCTGTAAAGAGACCCCACCCCCAGCCACCGAACAACTACTGCCTACTGCACAGACCCCAGACAGAGCCAGGCTTCTCCCTCATCCTACTCTGCCCAGGCAGGGGGAGTCCCTCAGCTCCCCTCCCAGCCCCTCGCCCTCCAGCGGCCAGACCTCAGCCCCCGAGACGGAGTTTGAACATGTCTCTTTCCACAAGATCATCGCGGGCAGTGTGGCGCTCTTCTTGTCAGTGGCGATGATCTTGCTGGTGATCTACGTGTCGTGGAAACGCTACCCGAGCAGCCTGAAGCAGCTGCAGCAGCGCTCGCTGGTCCGCAAGCGCCGGAAACAGACGCAGGAGACGGAGCGGCCCCTCAGCTCCCCGCTGCAGGAGTATTACGTGGACTACAAACCCACGAACTCTGAGACCATGGATGTACTGGTCAATGGGACAGGACCCTGCACCTACACCATCTCAGGCTCCAGAGAATGCGAGGTATGATCCACCATCCTCCTAAAACACATTTCCACTGCTGGGAACCACAGGTAAATCTTCCAGTGCTTTTGAAAGGTGGATTTCTTGCTGTGGATTTCTCAGGGTTAAAAATCAGGCTCCTGATGCATATTAGTTTGAAGTGGGCTTTACTGTAGATTTGACCAGTCAGGCTACGAAGGGTCACAGTAATATTTAATCATCAACAGCAGTGAATTTAAATACCTCCGCCTTTAACTCTGTTTTTAACCTCCTGCCCCTTTGTCATTACATGCATTACAAATATAGCAGAATGATATCTATTTAAGGAGGACGGTTGTAAGATCTACAGCTGCCGTCTGATTAATTAAAATAGACCATTTGGAATGTCTCAAATTGCTATGCAATGGGAGTCTAATTTTTCCATGTTTTGGGGGTTTTTGCATGAAGCCACCTCAAAGTCCGTTGGGTTGCTGGTGCTTTGACAGATAGTTCTCACAACGTATCTCCAGCAGTTCCAGTACAATGCTCAGTGCATTGTCTGATACACTTGTGAAGTAATGAGGCCAGCCATCGGAGTTGAAATGATTTCTTGCTTGTCGGTGAATCAATACAAATTATTATAAGGAAGTTGGTATGGAGAGACAATACCAAACACACTGTACAACTATTTGCTGTTTGATTAATTACCTTCATTTAAATACCATTACATCTTCCGCTTACAAGATTGACGTGCAGCATTGTGTTGTATTGTGATATGTGTTGTGAAATGAATGTGTCTCATATAGTGAGCTCTTGTTATGAGGAAACACACAGAATACGATTAAATACTATTACAAATTATAAAGACTCAGGGAATATTTTCCTTCCCCAAGAAGCTTGATTCCCACTAGCACACAGCACCATGGTGTATGAATCACACGCCCTCGTTCCTTGCAGAACAGGATAGCTATATAGTTTGCACTCTAGATTTTGTTCGATCCGTGTTCGTCTGATATCTGAGAACTTGAAGTATTTTGTTATAGTGGTACTGGAGTTTACGATTGATCACATTGATGCTCAACATTTTTCCATGTCTATAAAAGATCGAAATGAGTGTTATGGGTAGGGATCTGTACCTGTAAACAGTGGCGTCTCTCTTGGCCGTTTGAATTCTGGATCACCCTGGCAGTGTTTCATGGCTGTATTGTGAATAACAGTCTCCTGGTGTACAGATGAGGCAAGATTGATGTGAGCTTGGCTATTGCAATGCATTTTTGTTTCTGAGAGATGGAGAACCATCGCTACTGTGGCTGCTGTTGAACCTGCCAGATAAGGCTTTCAATATCTAGAAACAAGCGTTTTCATTTTACGCAGCTGCAGAAACATTTACAGACAGCCGTCGGGTGAGATGTCAGCTTCAAAAATGTCTGTCCGAGTCCAAGGTTGAATTGCTAGGTTACTGTCTCCAAGTCCTCCAGGCCTAATCTTAAACTGACTGCTACAGATGAGCAGCGTGGTCCCTTTTTATGTTTCTCCTGAGGCATGAGAAATCGTAATAGCCTTTCTAAGAACCTGCTCTGCTTTTAACTGATCGCTTTCAGTCAACTGAAGTCTAGCTGTTTTTTATGGGGGGCTTGGAGGCTCAGAAGTACAGCTGTGGCCAAAAGTTTTTCATCACCTAAAATTTTAGGATTGAGACATGATTAAAAAAAAAAATGAACATAATTTTGATATTTAATTTAACATCAAGAAACTACAAAACGATATTGCAAAAGTCTACCGGAAGCCATAATATAGTAGCACAATGTTTAGATTTCAAAATGTCTTATTTTTCATTTTTTGTCAGTTTGTCATTAAGTATATGTATACAATTGTTAGAGATTGTATTGTAAAGTTAGTGTAACAGGATGGAGGCTGAGGAAGCATCTTAACCATAGAAGAGCCGGGCTCATCTGCATTTCTGGTTACAGAGCTCTTAACCTCATGCATCTCACCAAGCGGAGACAGAATCTGTAACGGCAGTGTGTGACACCGTCTCCAATTCCTACACAGGGGCTAAAACGTGTTTTTTCCTGATGTCAAAAAGAGGGAGCCATCAAGTTCTAGTGCTGAAGGCTTTAGGCGTCATCTGAGTGAGTGTTTGAAGTTCTGTTCGAGCAGGGGCAGCCCCTGCATTTAATAACAATGGAGGACCCTTAGCGACTAACCGTGGAGCTCTCTGGACTATTATGACAGAATAACAGCAGTAAAAATCACTGCCAGGACACGATGGGAGGCTTATTTCCCAGAGATGGATGAGCCATGTCTGTGGGTTTAGGGGAAATTACAATTTGATCATTTCCATAATAGAATTCAGTGATCATATTAAACCTTAAATCAGCTGAAACACATCGTACAGAACGTGATGGAGGCTTGAGTGATGGCAGCAGCTGATGGGAGAGCCGTGCATCCCTTCTATTATTACAAATGCACTTCAGTCTGTAATGTACTCCAGACTGTAATGCACTCCAGTCTGTAATGCACTACAGTATGTAATCTACTTCAGTCTGTAATGTACTCCAGACTGTAATGCACTCCAGACTGTAAAGCACTCCAGTCTGTAATGCACTCCAGTCTGTAATGTTATGAAGCACTGGGTTCAGGTAGAAGAAGTTACAATAGCATTCTGGCTTGTGTTGTTCTAATTTGTTACAACAGTCACAGTGTAATTACTCTTGTTCATAAATAAAATGGATTACTGGTCGTGAGAGCAATCTTCTGAACAGTTTAGCCAGTTCTGAACTCATGCAGTTAGTTTGAAACCATGTCAGAAAGAGGAGTCCTAGTCGAACAGTTTTCAAAATATCTAACCCTCTTAAAATTGTTCCACATGCTGTGTACAGACCTGGCTGAGATCTGCCTAACTGTGATCCCTGCTTCTCTCATTCTGTTGTTCAGTCCTTCAGGGTCTGCACATGCACTGGATCTGCCTTTACAGTGTCATGGGGAATTCACTGTGGAGAAGGTTAGCAGGTCACTTTCGTTTCAACACACTCCAAAACCATTGCAGGCAGTTTTAAGATTAGTTTTGTGAATCCAGCTGATAGTCGCGAAAAACTAGTGGAAATGTTTTATAGGTTAGAGAGCAGCTTTCTAATCGGAGAGAAAGAGAGAGAGAGAGAGAGAGAGAGAGAGAGAGAGAGAGGGGAGGGAGGGAGATAGATGTAATCGTGTTGATGCAAAACTGCGGAAATGAATGCCAAATTTATTGTAATGATCTAACAGCAGCAGATCTTAGTACCGCCACATCTGACTTTACAATCTTTTCACTGTAGTGTTTTATTTTTTAATTAATAGGGAGGTCGATCAATCACCCAGGCAGAGGGAAAACACCAGCATGATTAGTATTTAAAGAGAGAGCCTTTAAATCAATGAAATAGACTTCAAAAAGCAGGGAAAGCTAACCTTGCTATTTCCCCTAACTAAGAGCTGTTAATAAATATTGCACATGATAAAGTGTTCATCTGAGTTCACTGAGCACCGCTGAGCAGCAGGAATGGACTGCGTTTCTGAGTGCAGATAGCACCCTTAGACATTCCCATTCAGTGAGGCAGGCTCAGGGCTTTCTCCTCCAGTATTACCTGCCAGAAGACACATTGCTTTCCTCAAAGCTGCATATTATTATTTTGCCTGGCCAACAAAAGGCTGTCCTTTAAGAACCCTGGCTTTTGGAGAGACTGACTCATTAATCCTGCTTTTCTAATTAGCCTGTTCACACAGCCCTGCCTCCCCTCAGCACTCCTGCCTCTGCCTTGGCAATATGTTGCTGCACGATAGGCATTGTTCCCAGGCAGAGGACACAGTGCCATTGTTTGTCACAAAGGCACTCTTAGGTACAGTCCGTCTCCCTCGCTTGCTCGCTCTCTCTCTCTCTCTCTCTCTCTCTCTCTCTCTCTCTCTCTCTCTCTCTCTCTCTCTCTCTCTCTCTCTCTCTCTCTCTCTCTCTCTCTCACACTCTATTGAAGCTGCTGGCAGTCTGGCAGATTGTAGCCCTTTCTCTAGGATCCCCAGTGTAGGTGCAGTGTGTCTTTGTCTCACTGCCGCACTAAACAGGCTGTTGACAGTGGGTGGTCATCTCTCTCTGTCTCTCTCTCTCTCCACTCACAGGTTGCCACCATGCCTGCTGCAGAGACAGGGGGACTCTAACAGGGGCGGGGGTATTCTGCAAGGGGAGAATCAGTCTGGGGTAATTTACCAGGGGTATTCCTACATCACTAACACCCCAGGGGTGGATCAGCGTTCAGGTTAGAGACTGGGGAGAGTTACCTCAAAAAGGATGGCATCGAAGTTGGGGTATTTACCCTGGTAAAGGGGAGGACTTTCCCCCAAAGGAGCTGTCATTTGGTAAAATATTCACACCTTGAAGAGAAGTAAGATGGGTGTAGATCTTTGCTCAATGCTGGTGGTGAGCAATGCAGGGTGCTTCTATCCCAATCTCTCTCCCTGTAAGGCTTATTTGGTTTTAATTAGAATTTACCTTTGTAAAGAGCGTGAGCTGGACCAAGGCACTTGGTTTATTAAGGTAATCGATCATGTGCCTGACTCTGTGCTCCCTGCTCCTCACAGACAGGCAGCAGGTGCACAGGAATGAGCCCAACAGAGCGCAGGTGCTGCAATATTCAGCCGGCTGGCATGTGATGGTTCTTGTTGAGTCATGCAACATGCAGAAGCAGAACTCTGGGTAGAGAGCTCTCCAAACAGTCCTGCAATGGAGAGCTCACTGTGGCTGTGCTGCTTCCAACACTGCCAATGGTTTCCTCTGGGTGTCAAAAAGGGAGAAACATCCTGCTGTGTTTATTTAGCCTAGGAGAATAATTAGCTGGGACATGATTGATGTCTTTAAAATCTTAAAAGGAGTTGACAAAGTTAATCCTAGGTGGAGAGACTAAGTACAGAGGGTAGAAGACCCTTCTTGGTGAGGTGTGAAAGGGGTTACCTAGCTCCATTGTCACTGGTGCTCTCCCAGTTTAAACCGGTCTGTGATCTTGCTCAGCTGCAGATGCAAACGAACGGGGCTGGAGGCAAAGCGAAGGGTATCATTTCAACTCCTTTCTTGTCGGTCTGCTGAAAACTACACGAAGGTGGAGCAAAACTGAAATTCAGCACAAGTGTGTCCTAGTAAAAGCATAGCAAAGTGAAGCAAGTTATATATGTGAAGCCGAGAGAGGTATGTTTAAAAAATACATGGCAAGCTATGGTAAATGTTTAACATGAGGCATAATATATAAACACTGAACAGATCAGCATTTCTTTTCTTCTTGGGATACACTCCTCTTGTTTTGCAGAACAGAATGCTGGTAGGAGGATTAGCTCATGGGATGGGAGGCACGTGGCCTTGTTTTAATACACTCATTAATAACGAATAATTTACCCAGAGTGTGCCAGTGATGTAAACACTCCTACTCATTTTAAATGATTCAGCATTCTGAGAAAGCAGAATGCTCGTTTATCTCGTATAATGTTGTGGAAGATGGAAACATTGGTACTATAATGAAGGCAATTTGTCCATATCACAGAAACCATCATCACAATAGCAGCTAATGTGTGCCTTGGCTAGCAGTCCCTCCCTCTCTCTCTCTCTCTCTCTCTCTCTCTCTCTCTCTCTCTCTCTTTGTGAGGCAAGGGACTGGCACTGATAATGTACTGCCCTCTCCCCTCCTAAGAGAAAGGATGCTCCCTTCAGTCCAGGGCAGGCTTGAGGCTTGGAGACTGAACTGCTGCATGCACTGCTGTTGAGAACATGTGTGTCATTGTTATGTGTTTCATTCCCATGGGGTTACATACAGTTTAGTCTCAAGCACAGTCAGGTGACCCCCTCCATGTTTGAGGTTCAGCTCCCTCCCTCACCCCCCAGCAGATAGAACAGTGTCTCTGTCGACCAGCAGCATTGTCTCCCCCTCTCTCTCGCTCGGCTGAAAGACTGTCTGAGTGCTGTGGGTGCTTCACTGGTTGTCAGTGGTGACAGCAAAACAAATTGCCTCTCATCTCCTATAAAACTCCAGTGCCTGACACCCCAAGAGCTCCCTGTGTCAGAGAGAGAGAAGACAGGCCCTGTCTCTGTGCAGCTCATTGAAGTAGCATCACTGTGACAGTCATGCACAGGACCCCTGTCACACTCGCACCCCACTGTCTCACCACGTGCTCCTCTAATTTCAGCTACACCGATATGAAGCAGCCTGTATAGAACAGCACTACAGTGATATTCTATTTTGACAGGCCAATAGGATCGCAATGGTTTGACCACACAATCCACATGGCTGGTGATCCATTGCAGTTTCATGGTACCACGTCAGCAGCAGACAGACAGCGTGCTGCGTATCAGGACCGCTGTACTGTGCAGTATGTGCTCCCAGTGCATTGTGTTGCCATGGCTGGTAATGCTGTGCTCTGGCAATGGTTCTGCTAGCTTCAATGGGTTAATTTCCAACTGTGTCCTCTGGTCCTGCTTTTTGTGTTTAAAGTTTTGGCTAGGGTTAACACTGTCAAATCCTTTTAGGATTTTAAAGGTGAGACGGGAAGCTCTCATGCATCTGTCTGTCTGTCCGGTTGCCAGCCAGTGCCTTTGTCTTTCAGCTTTCAAGGGCACTACATTTACCAAAAGTTAAACAAAACAAGAGCGATACATTAGTGTTATTGCACCCCCTTCTCCCCCATTGCACTGTGACAGAGGAAATCACTACAGCTTGTAAATCAAACTTCAACATGTAAATCAAAGATTAAAAAAACACTTAGTGTCTCACTACTGTTGAGTGCAGGAAGGTATTGATTTAGATAGGACTGCACTGTGTTGGCAGGAATAAAACTCTATGGGCTGAGAGGCCATTCTCTTTGGCTGTTCACAATTCTGAAAGCAGATTGATCTCTCCGAACCCTATGGCTGTAAAGGGATGGGACTGGAGGTTCTGGAAATGAATTAACCCTTTCTTCTTATTAACTTTTTAAGCACATAGACAGCCCTGCTACGCCGGATTAAATAGTAAGAAGTTATTTATCCTCTTTACAGATCTGCAGCGTTAAAAGGCTAAAGGGTTTCTTACTGTGCAAGTCAGGACTGGGGTTCATCCAATCGATACAGAGGGATGAAGTTTGGGGAACTCAAGGACAATCAGGGCACCATTGAAGCCCATATGATTAATTAAATATCAGTACTAACCATCCTGGCTGATACAATGCTGAATGAATGAGCTGCAGACTCAACACCTCTATCTTCTCATTAAACATGTCCTATGCAGATATGGGCTTCACCAGACAGTGCCCCCCTGTGGGCATTTTCAGGAGTTTATTGTGTTTGGCTTGTTCTGTGCCAGTGTAAAAATGCAGCACTTTCTGTTGGCTAGATAAACCAGAGCATGTGTGAACATACCCCACACAAAGCACTTTATGCCAGCACTGTATAACAATCAAGGCATTCATTAATATGAACCCATTGGGTCAACATGTAAGTCTAATCCCACCCACAGCCTGCGTCCGTCAGTCCGGGTCAGGTGGATTCGAATGCTGTTTCTGCATGAAGGCTGTGTCTGTAATCACTGGGATTCACTGCCATGCCAACCTGCATCTGCCTGTGTTTAATCTGCCAGTGCTGTCCTGATAAGCTCTTGGTCTGTCGCCTTGGTTACCTCGTCTCTTGTCTGACATGTCAACTTTCTGAGACTTTCGCTAGAGAAGGTGCTGGGAGCTGTCTGGAGCTGTAAATCCTCAACCAAATCCGTGTTCAGCTGTTTCAGTTGCAGAAGCCCCCTCTCTCCTGCTGAGGCTATGCATGCTGTGATCCAATCCATTGTGTTGCTATTGGTGGTAATGCTCACTAGGGTCTTCAATAGGGTAATGCCATTGAGTTATAGTGGAATCTATTATGGGATCCTAATAGGATATTCGAAGCTGTTACTGTAAGTCATAATAAAACAGTGCCACAAGATCATGGCACATTGTGAAACTGCAGAGGAGGATTCAGTGACAGCGTGTGGAAAGTGAAGGCGATTATAATGAACCTGTCCTCCTGGAATACGTTGCTCAGTGCTGAGCCTGGCCCTGCTTGATCAGTGTGAATTGGTTTCAACTCTTGGAGCTCGGATTTTCACAGCTAGACGGCTGCCTTATTACCCTGGCATTGAGAAAGCAAACCCAGCCAGCTCGCCTGTCTTCTGTTCGACACCCACTTGAGGCTGAGTTTCAATTTCCAGGCAGGATGTGTCTGACAACGGCTTCACAACTGCTGCTTTCCCGTTGTATCAAAGGCATGTTAACGGACTGAGGAGAAACACAGGGATTGATGCAATCCGCAGCTCCAGCTAGTTATCTTGGAGAGATGCTGTCCTTCATAGTATTGTCTTACAGATCCCAACCCTGAATTCTCAGGTCCTTTAATTCCAGGGAGACGAGCCTCGATGATCAGGCTCCTGAGTCTGTGTCGAGAACGATAGGTCAGGATTTGCTCCAGAGTAGCCTCCTCAGTGTTAACAATGCTGGCATTCTTTACCAGCAACTCTTTCTAATTGCTGCACGTGATCCTGTGTGAATGGGCAGCATGTCCTCTCTCAGCGACTCTGTCAGGGGTCTATTTCTAGACACTGCTTTTATCTGCCTCTGTTTGCTGTTCGTGTCACTGTGGCTCGCAGCTGTGCTGTAACCAAGATCGTTTCCATGGTTATAATGGCCTGTTATGTATATTTGCTGAAAGGCAGGGAAGCCAAAAAAAAATCAATATCGCATCTTATGTAAAACAATCGAACCACAGATAAATCAGAGTAGGAGATTATCCCTGTGCGAGGGAAAGAAGCCGTTCATCAATTGCAGATCAGGAGAGCTGATCGATTTTTTTTTTTTTTTTTTTCAAGCATGGCTCATGTTTGACATTATTTAGTCCTTGCTGTCATTCCCAATTAGTTTTCACTTCCAGAAAGCTGGTATTCCAGATTGGGCCCTTGTTGTGCAGTAGTTTGAAGTAGTGATTTGAGAGCCATGTTGCGCCACATCTAACCAGGCTGGAATTCGATGGTGCCATCTTAGCTGTGCTTTATCATGGCTGTGGAACTGATTCGATCCAGATTCATGCCTTTCAGTAGAAGAATGAAAAGTGTAGTCAGAGAGTGAAGAAGCCGTTTCTAAGGTGAACGTTAATCGCCACGACGGCTTGAATTTTAGAATCATAATACTGTAATAAATCGCTCACCTTTTTCCAGAAAGGTATTTGTTGTGAGATGACTCGGATTCTTCATTGAAACATCATGAAACCTGGTAATTGTGCAACATGTTTCAGTGGCTTTGCCACTTCATGTGTTAACTGGTTTTCCTCATCGTGCTGGCCAGCTGCCCAGTAAGCTCAGAACAGACACCTGCAGGGCTGGCCTTTGTCCTCCAGAGGCTGACAGCCGCTCTCGAGTTCCTGGGTGTAAAAGAGGAAGCTGACTTGGTCGTGGGATTGGAGGACGCCCACTGAACCTTTGCCTCTCCTCAGCTGTGTGGTGAATTGCTGCAGTGAGGAAAACATTTAACATGCTGCACAATTACCAGGTCTCCTGGTGTTTCAGTGAAGAACCAGAATCAACTGAAAACACATTCCTCTGAAAGGTGATTTATTACTGCGTTTTGGGAACTGAAAATACTAATTACTATATATAGATTGATAGATCTGTGTGTCAAACATAGCTGGAGATTAATTAAGAAGAGAGTTAAATAAATCAGATTTCCCCGTGTCTGGGGTTTTGAAAGTTGCTCGAGTGGAACTGTGCTTCCCGGGCGACACAAGTCTGCTGCTTCAAGCAGTTTCAACACGCTGCCGCCAATCCCACTGGAGTCCAGAGAATCCCTTCCTGGGGCGGCTGTAAATCAGAGTGTGAATCCCAGCATGAGACACAAATCGGGAAAAGGATTTCACCTTCCACCTCCCCGCTGAAAAGCAAACCCGGAGACCACACTCCACAAAACTCTCAACTTCAAACATTCACAATGACATGCTGGATAAATAAAATAGTCTTGTATATATCGATATATTCTGGGGGAAGTAGAATACGATCGAGGTCCATTTGTTTAATTCTGTGTGATGCTAGTAACCAGGAACCTAAAAATTTATTCAATTAAAATAGCTAACAAAATGATTCCACACATCCGCTGGAAAGAAACAGGACACTAGAATCAGTTAATCGGTAAAAGACAATCAGCCAATCTTTTGTGTATTTAGCTGAATGTAAAAATGTCTTTGAAGGTCATCCTCTACAAAGCTGAGTTACCGGAAAGCAGTTAGCACTAAAAGCAATGGAATACCGCTTATGAAAAGGCTGGCGTGTGAAATCTGCTCCCTGAGTATAACGCTGTGGTCGGGAGTTGGGAGAAATAAGCATCTCTGTCCAGTGTGAGGCATTTCATGTATGTTCAGTGCTCTGACGCATGCACATTTTCAGTATTATATAAGGTGTCTTGGAGGGGTAAATGGCATTAATGCGACATAACAAGGCACAGGATTATAGCAAACATGTTCAATAATATTCCAATCCGCAAAGAATCCATTCATCATGAATGTTTGCTCAGCTACTTTGAAAGCAGATGTGCTGCAAGCGAAAAGCCAGCCAGTGTTTCTTGGGAATTAAGATTCGTAATTCAGGTAAGTCATGATAGGGACAAGTGATCTGTCAGTATCACTTGCATCTTGGGATCCTGCCCTAGATTATTGAAGAGCTTCTGATTGAGTTACAGTTTGGAGTAGAGTGTAAAACAAAAGTATGATCACACTTCATTCAAAGATTATTTTTTGATTTACTCAATGCAAGTTGATTAGCTTTGACCTCTGAGTTCAGACCTTTGTAACTTTTACCCTCACCATATATAAGTACCTCGATCCATTTTGAACATACACTTAGGAAATCTCTTTACTCAAGCTTAGCTTCAGAATAGGGCTGGTGAAAGCCAAATCAATCGACAATCCTTCTAGACTTGATCTTTCTAACCCTTGGTTGGAATGCATGTTGATTGTCATTGGGTTAACCAATGGGGCTTAGTAATGCCCTGCTGGATCCGCCCCTCTGCTGGGTTCAAGAGGATAATTGGCCGTCCGGGGTGATTGGCAGTCCTGTTAATGAGTTGTGCCCAATTACTATAAAAACTATAAGATGGCATTTTATCTGCACAGCTATTTATTTGGATTGAAGTGAAAAGACTGCAGTGGAATTTAATTACCGCATGCAGTGGTGTGGAAATAAAATAAGTATAAAGAAGAAGTGTGGATGTTTCAAGGTCTGTCGCTGGCGAGGGATCCAATGAAAAGCAGGACCATGATCCAGAAAGCTGGGCTCGGGACTGAATTGACAAGCTGTCAGTGTCAGATTTAGAAACTTCCCAGGAGGGCAGAGCTGAGTTTTAACATCTCTCTTTCGGTTTGCGAGTGTGTGTGTGTGTTTGTGTTGTGACAACACCAAGTAAATACAAAGTGTGTTACAGATGAATGACTCTGGAACACAATAGTTGCAGGTTTTAAAGGGACCGATGCAATGTAGTGTGTATATATTCCATATTCCATAAATCACTCCTCCCACACATACTCACACGCACTAAAGTGTGCATTTATTTCTGTTACTGTAATTGTATATTTGTATTTCAGAGTACAGTGCTGCTGCTGACAGAATAGCAGTGAATACGATATCTCAATGGGCTTGTCCTGCATAGAGTAAATGAAAATAAATAAATAAATAGTGAAATTATGTGCCTCTCACGCACATGCACACACACACACACACACACACACACACACACACACACACAGCACCTTCGCATTACAAACAGGGCCATCTGTCATGTAGGAAACCTTGCCAGCTTAGCAAAAAAAAAAAAAAAAAAAAAAAAAAACTTGGCATTGAATATTTATCTCTCTATATCCTGATGCAAATGGCACTCAGCAACAACCCCACAGCACAAGGGCAGGTACTGAACACGGGCATAGGCCTCGAGCGTCTCATCAGGGCAAAGATGCAAACCACCAGCATCTCAATCTGCAGAAGCGCTGAGCTCTGTATCGCTGGATTGGCTGTGTTGTCCTGAATTGGGACCGGCACGTTTGTGCGTTACCATGGCAGTCGTTACGGTAAGTGTTCCATGATGACCACTAAGCATGTCAATGTGGCTTCTAGCACGCTCTCTGCTGTGTCGGGCCTGGCTTGCAAAGAGTGAAGGGAAAGAATGTAAAGCTGCTTATAACGAATTTGCAATGTCTGAAACGCCTATGACATTACGAGGGTGACAGAGCACTCTTGGCAAAATTCAAGTGTACAGTAGCTTCTGCTAAGATGGGGGCATGATTTATGATAGCAATTAAGAGTGTTACAATTTGTTATCAAGTCATTTTGTATTGTGTCTTGCCCTTTCATCAACCCTAATCTTTATCGTATCAATATTAACAGTTGATTCTGAGTAACTGAGAAAAGTCCAGATAATTATCATATTAATTCCTCTGCAACATTGCATTACGTTTTACTCTTCTTGAAATTCCAAATGACTAACGAAATGGGATTTTTTTTTTTTTTAATTAAAAGCAAATCAAATCATTTGTGCTGAGAGGCTTCTTCTCTGTCCCTCTTTATTTGCATTTTTATTTACCTCTGGCTTTTCATTTCAAGGAGATCGGAGTCCCGCTTTCTATTTATAATTTGGAGACGTTCTCTTGACTTTGCAGTGCTGGAGTGGCTCCGTGTTGAAGGAATGCTGACTGACTGAAACCCCGCTTCCACCTCACTGCTCTCTGTTCCCTGTCCTCTTTTTAACGAGCGGCAGTTCCCAGCCTGTGACATCACTCACAGAAAGCACCCCCCCCCCCCACCCCTCGGGTCTGAACGTCTGTTAAATAAACAAGTCAGGAAGCTGGAGTGTAATAACAGCTCCACGATTTCTGCATGCAAACACTCTGCACACAGTGCTGCATTTAGAGATACTGAAAGACACTCAAACTCAGTCTTTCTCAGTGTCTTAAGTGTAAATTCAGTGACAAAGGTTTCTATAGAAGTCTTTCTCAGTGTCTTCTTGTCAATGAAGCCGTGCATGTTAAGAATGCTTGTTCTCTGACAGTCTTTTTCAGTATTTTGTCAGCGTATTTGGAAGGTTTACTGGCTGGTGCATTGGAGCAGGATTACAGTAGGCCAGCATAGGACAAGGCTGCTTTTCTTTATGTATTTTAGGCAACAGGTAGATTTCCAGAGTCCTGAGATTATCTGATGGGGGTGCAGTGACACAGACCGAGGGGCACAACCAGAATCGCAGTCAGTGAGTCCAGGACTGGCTTCAGACATGGAGAGTGAACTGCTCCCTCCCTCACCCCTCCATTCCAGGACTGGCTTGAGGCATTGGGAGTGAACTGCTTCCTCCCTCACTCCATAAGAGAAATGGTGCTCCCTCCAGTCCAGCGCAAGCTTGAGGCTTGGAGACTGAACTGCTGCATGCACTGCTATTGAGAATGTGTGTCATTGTTTCATTCCCGTGGGGTTACATACAGTTTAGTCTCTAGCACGATCAGTTGACCTCATCCATGTTTGAGGTTCAGTGGTCCTCATTGCAGTGGTTTGTGTGCAGCACTGTCAGTTACAGGGCGTTTAACTGCCTCCCACGGTGGTGTGTAATTTGAGCCACCTAATCAGATCGGCACACAAGCTTCCAGAGCTAATCCCCACCCTGAGTCATTGATAACGGAATTACTGTTTCAATTTTCAAATCTGCAAAAACTCTAATTACAAGCAGAGACTGAAAGGCTCACTCATCTTAGCATTCAGGAATGAGCTGTGGAGGGAAAAGAGTCCAAGATGATAAAGCTCTCGGGGAACGTGTGAGCCCAGTTATAGGGATCACAATAATATTTGCGTTTCATTTGGGTTTTTTTTACGCAGGATGTTTGTTCACGGATCTGGAATTGCCTGGACTGAAAAAAAAAATCCAAGTTAATGAGACATTGATCTTCGATGAAATACTGATAGAGAAGCTGCTTCGCTTCCATGCTGGAAGCACAGGAAGATATTTCGATGCATTCCCCCGGTGAGCACTCGGGTTGTGTTCCACATGATACAGAAGAGAAGGAAAGCTCAGTAAAGCAGAGAAATCTATTTTTCTTCTCCACCGATCCCTTGTTCTGCCACCGAACTCAAAGCATATTCTATTACTTTAATTCCCCTGCTATTTTAAAATGATGCTTGATTGAATTGTTCTTCTGTTGGTATTAGCCTTGCTGTTTCAAAGTTTCCATCATTCCTTAAAAGCTGAAGAAAAGTGTTATGAGTCCATGACTCATTTATACATATAATTATAAAAGCATAATACCATTACAAGATGCTTCTAGTTAGTTCCCCACTGGATTTTTTTAGCATTCTCAATGTCAGACTAACGGTAAGAGAGTGAGATAACACAAAAAGCCCTTGTAGGTGAGAGAATAATTATGTACAGCTTATTTATTATACATGTAAATAAATGCTGCGGTATGAAATATTAACCATTACCATCAGATGTTTGTTCATGTGTTAGTGAGAGAGTTGTGAAAAAAGGCTCTTTTTAAAATAAAACTGGCATTGAATTTAAATGGAGTTTTTACACGGTTGTAGGTCTGCCGTGGTTTCTCAAAGAGTTTAGAGGGACCTTGTGGGTATTATGAACGTATTTCGGTTTGATGTACAGCCTTCCGATCCTCTGCCTTTAAAAGTGCTGCAGAGGCTGAGCCAACACCCTGACAATGATAACCTGCAGTTTATAAATCTGAGTAGCTAATGGGTTACAAGTCATAACCCAACCTGCGCTCAGTCACGCTCCCGATAGAGTTCTGCTGGGTCAGAAGGCAAGTCCTCTTCTGTTTGTTTCAGAGTGCTGGGGGGGGGGGGGGGTTCCTGGGGCAGTGACTCTGGACAGGCAGGCTTGGTACTGAGCTGCTGTGAGTGACCCAGAGCAGTGGTTCTCTAACTGGGCTCCGCAACGTTTCCCAGGGGGGTCCCCAATACATTATGGAAAGTTATGATTTTGTAAAACATCCAGGGATGGGAATAATAGTTATGGAAACTATTTAAATAGTTATATCTTTTAAAATACAAACAGCGTTTTGCAAATAGTGTTTTTTTTTTTTTTAATAGCTGATACCATCTATCTATACGGCAAAAAAGGGTAATATTTATCCATAGTAATAAATTGAAAATGTCTTCACTGCCTAAATGAACAGGTGGGTATTTCAGTGACATGGATCCCACAACGCAGCTGTACATTTTAAATTAGAGCCATCAGTATGATAAAGATGAAGACCAGAACATATAACAACAGTCAGTATGTACAGAAGAGTAGAGGATATGAATTAGCAATGAAATGTTTCATCCCAATTTGAGAAGCTATTCTCCAGATAAGTGTGACATACTGACAGATGGGTGAACAGACAGCCAGACACCTCTGAATCTGACATTGTCAATATCGTTTGCTAAATAATGTTAACAAGAAGTTTCGTGACAATTGGATGATGCAGACATGTGTGACATGCAGACAGACAGATAGACAGACAGACAGACAGACAAGCACCTCATAAGAACATAAGAACATAAGAAAGTTTACAAACAAGAGGAGACCATTCAGCCCATCTTGCTCGTTTGGTTGTTAGTACCTTATTGATCCCAGAATCTCATCAAGCAGCTTCTTGAAGGATCCCAGGGTGTCAGCTTCATTACTGCAGAGTTGATTCCAGACCCTCAAGATTCTCTGTGTAAAAAAGTGCCTCCTATTTTCAGTTCTGAATGCCCCTTTATCTAATCTCCATTTGTGACCCCAGGTCCATGTTTCTTTTTTCAGGTCGAAAAAAAGCCCCTTGGGTTGTCAATACCTTTTAGGATTTTGAATGCTTGAATCAGGTCGCCACGTCGTCTTCTTTGTTCAAGACTGAATAGATTCAATTCTTTTAGCCTGTCTGCACACAACCTCCCGGAATGTCAGAATGTGATTTTCTCAATAACTAAATAATGTTACATTTCTTTCTTTTTTTAAGTGTTCAGTCATTGCAATTAGAACCACGTAGGATAATTGCAACCCTCCTGAAAAGTCAAGGGACAGTGCCGCCCAATGATAACCTGACATTTGAAGCTGCTCTTCTCTCTCAGTGACAGCAGACTCAGCCCCAGAGAAGCCAGGCTGAGCCGGGCAAAGAGATACAGTCCTGGTGCTAAACAGGAATGAAATGAACGATTCTGAAAACATCAAATGTCATTTTTCATCCCTAAAATGGGAGTCGGAATTCAACCTGATCTGTTATCTGGGTCAGGCATTTCAAGCTTACCTTCTATAATAATAATAATAAAAATAAAAACTCCAAGCATCTGGAATTCAGGATGCCCAGCCAGTCCTAGTGCTATTAGAGGTGGAGGATGGATGTGTTTTAAGTAGGTCATGAAAAATGTAATAAAACATTTTAACAGGAATTAAAAGGTGTACTTGCCAGTATTATAAAGCCATCTCATCCCTTCCAATGGCTTGGGTAATGCTTTGACTGTTGCCCTGAATGCTGGGAGGCTCTTGTGGTTTTCTGTGCTGCTTCTGTGCTTTTAGATATTTTTACTGTGTCTGTTTCATACACTTCCTGTGCGCAGGTATGGAACTGAGGCTGGCCGCTCTCCTTTTTTATTTGTATTTTTGTTTGGTTTGTAAAGTGATATAGAAAGTCATTGGCTGTGAAAGTACGATACTACTTCTTATCTGGGTGAGCCCACTATTAATAATAATAATAATAATAATAATAATAATAATAATAATAATAATAATAATAATAATAATAATAATAGACTTCTGTACTGTAATTCACAATATCTAGGAACCAACAGATCTTCAGCGGAGGTAAATGTTGCGTTGCTTTCAATAAGTGATAAAAGGATACATTGTAAAGCCCTGTTCATCATTCTTTACTTGTTTTAAATCTATAGCATTGGATTTGAAATGTGCGCATCACCATGTAAAATACAAACGACAAACCGAAGCACGAAAAAGCTCTTTGGCCAAATGAAAATCCCTCCCATTTATGCTGCCGCTAATGAGTTAAGTTAGCTAGTGCAAGAAGCTTGTTCTGTTCTTGAGTCACCACACTTCACATGCTACTTGGGGAGCTGCTACCTTTAGGAGACCTGCACGGGGTCGGGGAGTGGGGAGAGGGGAGAGATCAATAGAAGTTGATCGTGAGTCACGGGACTCTGCGATGTTTTCTTAATGTGAGCACCGTCTTGCATTATAAATCTGAGACTTTCGTTCCATGCAGAGCGCCTGCTTGGAAATGCAGAGAAGGGCTGTTTTGAAAGTTCCAGAAGGACATCAGAAGAAGAAACATGAATTAAGAACTCGACACTGCTGTGACTCGGTAGGAAAACTAATGCACGATATAACAAGATATCCCTTGCGTGTTCTGCTAAACTTTCCACCAATTGTAGTTTGAAGGTCATGACTGCAAAAGGTGTTGCATGAGTCAAGTTTAGCTTTAGCTGTTTAAACAAGAAAACAACATAACAAAGTTTACAAGATGCTCATTAATCTCAGTCAGAGCCTAAAGGATCCCATATTGATCTCAGTCCGAGCCTAACCCTAACCCTAACGCTAAAGCATCCCATGATTCAGCGTCCACAGTATGGCTTTGCAACCCATTCCATGTCTCCTCTGGTCCTGGTTTCAGTGTGGAGTTTAAAGCATTGACCAGGCTCATCCTCTGGACTAATTAGCCCCTCACACCTCTGCAGGGTTAACGTCCCATTCATGGGCACTTGGCACATGCCCACCTATCTTAATGTGACCATTAAGAGACCATTGACACTTTATCAATCGCGGGTGGAGTCCACACTCTAAAACAGTATGGGCTCTATTAGCAGCGTTCGCAAACCCCTAAGGGTGCTCTGATTGGCTGAGCGCATGATTTGCTATTTGATGTGCGTTAGCCCACGCATGAGACCCGACTTCCAAATCACGTTTTCATGCGCTATCGCATCGTTCGCAAACACTGTCATTTTAGCCCTAGAGATCGCGCCAGCGTGCATTTTTGCAAACTAGGGCCCTATAACTGGTAAATCTCAAACCATTCCAGCATTTGATGACATTGAAAAAGACTTCTAGACAAATCATTTGTCAATGAGTTGTAGTTTCTTTCAGCAAGTTCTGCACTATTGTCAGTTTATGGATTTAATCAAAGTACTTTGTTTCAGTGCAGAAATATGTTGGGAATGAGAATTCACTCACCTGGGTGTTTGAATTCCCAGAAGATTATCAAACAGCAGGAGTCTGAAACACCTTTGAGTTCTCTCGTCTGCTCAACGTTTCCAATTAGAATAAATTATAGTGTTATGGATAAACTCTTATTGCTTCTCTGTATAGAAACCTAGTCTGTGGAAGTTATCAATCCCTCTGTATGTCTGTGAAGCATGAAGTCCATAAATAATCAAATACAAGTTTAAAATACACAGAGTTCAAGACATGAACCCCTAAAGCAGGGCAAATCCTCGGGATCCAGTTCTCCGGATTTTATAGGTGTCAATAAGTAATTCACTTTTGCATTCAAAGCCATTCAAAGCACTGTATTTGAGTACCACAGCAAAACAAACCTAATTTCCCATGCTTATTGGGGCAGGTTACTGATGAACTCCTGATAGTCAAGTCCCCTTATCTTAAAAGCACAGTGCTTGGATTGAAAAGGCTAACTGTTCTAATAGATTGTCATGAGTAACAGTGTTTGAATTCTGGAGGAATGTATCTCTCAGAGCCTGCTGCCTATCAGGTCACGCAGCACTAGACTAATATTTGATCGTATTTCTCTGACAATTATGTATGAGATTCCTATGTTTGTCTCTTTCATGCAGACTTCCTTCCATATCAACCAGCATTTCAACCTGAGAAGCTTGCTGCACGCACACACACACAACAAGAGTTTCCTTTACGATATTTAATTGGAAACGATCTAATGTCTCGGCTCATTTTCCTGCGATACCGCGTGGAGACATTCCAGCTGACAGGCCTATAGAAACTCTGTCAGTTTCTCACATTTCAAACACACACTAAATTTATCCCTGCAAACACATACATATATTACAAGAGAAAGATATTTATATTTCAATAACAATTTCATTGCAACTAAAACAAGTCCACCTGAGATGCAGATAACGCTGAACAGCAGTTCTAAACTCAGAGAGGCTTGACAAGGACACAATGGAATGTGTTCCAGAACCCTGAGGCTGTTCCAGAACCCCAAGGCTGATCCAAAGAAAGAAGGATGACACAACTGAAGGCGATAAGGAGTGATGGTCAGAGCCACTCTGTGGAGACCTCTCAGCCCAAGTCTTTTACGTGCACAGACTGGCACAGAGGTAGAGCACAGTGGATGCAGAACCTTATAGAAGTGAACGAGAATAAAATAGGACCTTCTGCTACTTAATGGTTTAAGAGAAGAGCGACTGAAAAGGTTGCCATGAGTAGACTCCCACTTCCAGTCATTCAATACAATCCTACAAGCACATTATTGCACAGGCTCGAGCTTCTAAGTATTGTATTTTTGAAATGGGTCCCAAACAGCTGCACTCGTAAAAAGGTCTTATCAAACTCTGGTAAAGATGTAAAGCAACACGTGTAGTGTACTTTGCACTGTCATTGAACCAGGATGGTTCTGAATTACCTGCAGAGGTCCTTAATGCAATATGTCCAGGGGCAGGCTTCTTCCCTTGACCTGTTCTGACAGCCACCAGCATTAACCTGAGGAATATTTTCAATCTGGGACACTTTTGAGGCTGCAATGTACTGATCTGCCATTATTGGAATGGTTCCACCGTGGGAACATTTTCATAAATTACATGGAATTGTGATCACAGTGGTGTTGTATGTAGACGCAATCCACACTGCTGCTAACCCATTTTTAATCCCATGGTACCATATCAGTGCCAGACAGTGTGCTAGCCTATCAGGACCACTGTGCACCAACTCAGCCACTCTCTCGATCTGAATACCCAGGCTTGCTCATTTTCAAACACCATCATGAATCACTCACCTTACAGAGTAACGGCTTGAGTTCTTTATTTAAACACCAGGAAACCTCTTCAGTGCTCAAGAGGCTGATAATGTCAAGCATATCTGATGTTTTTGTCTCGTTGATTTTGGGTACCAATATCTCCGCCTCTCTCAATCACGGTGCATCATGAGCTCAGCTGATCAGAAGTGACTGCTAAACTGAGTTATTTATGTGGAGTGGACCAGATATAAACTCGGAAAGGCTCATGATGACTGGAGTTGCATTGAGGTCACAAACTTTAAATACCTGAGTCCTGCAATGCCGAAATCAATCTGACATTAATCCCAAATATTCCGGAGTGTTTGCTTTAAGCGTTCCCCATTCCCCTAGTAGTTTAAATAGATTCTTAAGAGATTAAGCTGAGGATCCTGGCTGGCTGGGAATCTCGCTAACGAGTTCCTTCGCGAGTTTGCGACTCTGCTACTCCCCCCACTGCGCAGTGATTTGAATCTGATAAATATTGAAATGTTTCCGACTGTTATCCGTGTGGATAGATGCCGCTGCTGTGGGTTTAGCCTGCAGCTACACAGATAATAAATACGCGTGAGGCTGCTGAAGGGACCCATTTATATCATATAGATTGAATCTGGACCTGGGGGGGGGGGGGGGGGGGGTTGTACGCAGTCTTATTCATTGTGTTTATTTCAAACCTCCAGAAAACATCTTTGGTTGATAACAGTGTGTGTGTGTGTGTGTGTGTGTGTGTGTGTGTGTGTGCGTGCGTGCGTGCGTGTGTGTGTGTGTGTGTGTGTGTGTGTGTGTGTGCGTGTGTGCGTGTGTGCGTGTGTGTGTGTGTGTGTGTGTGTGTGTGTGCGTGCGTGCGTGTGTGTGTGTGTGTGTGTGTGTGTGTGTGTGTGTGTGCGTGTGTGCGTGTGTGCGTGCATGCGTGTGTGTGTGTGTGTGTGCTCATATGTAGCAGTGAAAACAATGGCATTGCTGTTCAGTTTACTTTCCCTGCGGGAGTAAATAAATACAAGCATTAATCCAGCCTTTAAGCCATGATCAGTTTGCGATTATTGTGCTCACGCTGATTACCTTTGATTGTCTCGACTCTCCTGGCTGGCTCTCATTATGCAGCTATACATCTCGTTTATACGTCTAGAAATTAAGCAGCAGTTTGCTTGTTTTCCCTTCCAACTGTATTTTAAAAACCCTGGGTGGCAGCAATTGAAAAGATGATAAAGTGCAATTATCTGTTTGATTTTAATTACGAAGACAAATAAAAAGTCCCTATTTGATCACAAAATTACTCTGTGAATTACTGAGTGTTTAGCATGCTGGGCTGCAGTGTGGAAGGCAGTGGGTTTGAGTAGCTCAGTGGTTAGTGAAAGTGCTGGGCTGCAGTGTGGAAGGCAGTGGGTTTGAGTAGTTCAGTGGTTATAGTGCTGGGCTGCAGTGTGGAAGGCAGTGGGTTTGAGTAGCTCAGTGGTTAGAGTGCTGGGCTGCAGTGTGGAAGGCAGTGGGTTTGAGTAGCTCAGTGGTTAGAGTGCTGGGCTGCAGTGTGGAAGGCAGTGGGTTTGAGTAGCTCAGTGGTTAGAGTGCTGGGCTGCAGTGTGGAAGGCAGTGGGTTTGAGTAGCTCAGTGGTTAGAGTGCTGGGCTGCAGTGTGGAAGGCAGTGGGTTTGAGTAGCTCAGTGGTTAGAGTGCTGGGCTGCAGTGTGGAAGGCAGTGGGTTTGAGTAGCTCAGTGGTTAGAGTGCTGGGCTGCAGTGTGGAAGGCAGTGGGTTTGAGTAGCTCAGTGGTTAGAGTGCTGGGCTGCAGTGTGGAAGGCAGTGGGTTTGAGTAGCTTGGGTTTGAGTAGCTCAGTGGTTAGAGTGCTGGGCTGCAGTGTGGAAGGCAGTGGGTTTGAGTAGCTCAGTGGTTAGAGTGCTGGGCTGCAGTGTGGAAGGCAGTGGGTTTGAGTAGCTCAGTGGTTAGAGTGCTGGGCTGCAGTGTGGAAGGCAGTGGGTTTGAGTAGCTCAGTGGTTAGAGTGCTGGGCTGCAGTGTGGAAGGCAGTGGGTTTGAGTAGCTCAGTGGTTAGAGTTAGAGTGTGGAAGGCTGTGGCTGCAGTGTGGAAGGCAGTGGGTTTGAGTAGCTCAGTGGTTAGAGTGGTGTGGAAGGCAGTGGGTTTGAGTAGCTCAGTGGTTAGAGTGCTGGGCTGCAGTGTGGAAGGCAGTGGGTTTGAGTAGCTCAGTGGTTAGAGTGCTGGGCTGCAGTGTGGAAGGCAGTGGGTTTGAGTAGCTCAGTGGTTAGAGTGCTGGGCTGCAGTGTGGAAGGCAGAATCGTTGCTCTATAAATTAAACCTCACTTTCTTGTAATAATGAGAGGGCTTCCACTAAAGCTTTTAATTAAGCGCTGATTCAAGCTAAAATGATTGATATTTGATATGAGTTCAATGAGGCAGCTTTGCTTGTTCAGATTGGGCTAAAATGATTGATATTTGATATGAGTTCAATGAGGCAGCTTTGCTTGTTCAGATTGGGGTTTTCATTATCATACCAGCAACACTTGGTTCATTTAATACTTAAGTCGGCTACTGAAACAGTCACCAGACTTGAAATTAAAAGCCTAATTGAAGGCAAGCCTTTCAGTAACAATGTAGCACAAATAAAACCCATATTTCTGATGCACCGAGTCATAAGCTCATTTACCTCAATTGTAAGACGTGCCGGTAATCCATCGCAGTGCATCCCTCCGGGAAACAGAAATGGCCTTCTTTAATCTACCTTTATCGAAATCAATCGAGGCAAGGGGGAAATATAGTTACAAGGTGATTTATGAATTAATTAACAAAAGTGGCTGAATAGCACAACGTGTAAAGAGGTCTCGGCTCCTCTGATTGAATGCCGGAATGTTTTTTTGATTTAGAAACAGTTTTTTCACTTTTTCCAAGAAGCTCGGAGACAAGAAATGGGTTGAGAAATTGTACCTATCGACTGATTAAATCAACATTCTCGTTTTACCAGAAAACAAGCACAGGATAGTTTCTTTACCTCGATTTTCATTCCCTGGGAGCCATCGTCTAGACCTGACCCTAAATCTAACCTTGACCTCCAGTATCACTAACCCCAACCCCCCCTAACCTAACCCCAACCCCCCCAACCCTAATGGTAACGCTAACCCTAAACATTTTCTGATGCAAATGTGTAATTACATACATCATGCAAAAAGATAAGTACATTGTAACTATGTTTACTTCCATTGTACTCATGTAAGTACACATGTATTTACTAAGTAAGTACCATACAAATACATAGTAATCTGACACACTTCATGCAAAGTGATACCCCCATTGACTACAGTTTTCAGCTGAATTGGAAAACGAGTAAATTAAAAGGCATCACAGAAATGTTTTAAATAACGAAACAATCTTTGGTTTGCCTCGCATGCCTTGCTGGTGTCTTATTAAGGGTTCTCTCGTATTATTTCGTTGTCTTTTTTTCACAAGAACAAAAAGTTTCAAAGTAACGCAGTGCTGGGACTGTAGTGAAATCTACATCCCTGTGGGGAAAATAATCAAACAAGGAAGAAAGGAAGAAAGACATCAAAGTGGTGCTAATCATTCGAATCTTCTCATTTATAAACGCTGCTAATTGTTAGATAATGAACTGTTAAAGATACTCTCATAATTACAAAGACTCACAGATGCCTTGAAGGCATCACACAGCGCCTTCCTGCTTTACAGAATCGCAGCCTGGAGTGAGCATTAATGGGAACTGTATGTAAACGAAGAGAAAAAAAAAAAAGCTGAGTTTAGTATTTCTGATCAGTGACTACATTGTGGGGGCTGAATCGGGAACAAATTAATTGAATAATATTTGAATTCAATTTCTGGATTTAAAAAAAAAGTATTCTAGAGAATCAGGAGAACTAATTGGCTTTTAAAAATGCAAAGGTTTTGGGAAGCAGCTGTCGTAACTATGCATAATAATGATGTGTAACGACATGTGTATTTACTAAGTAACTACCATGTAAATACACAGCAATTCCAGACGCTTCATGTTTCACACGCCAAGTTTCCTCACAGGTGGATGAGCTATTCTATAAAAGCAGGTACGTGTAAAACTGTAATATGCAAATCACTAAATCTCTCTCGTTCTCGTTCTCTCTCCCTTCTCCTTCTCCTTCTCCCTTTCCTTCTCTCATGTGCTCTTTCTCCCTCTCCCTCTCTCCCTCTCTCATTTAATTTCTCCCTCTCCCTCTCCTGCTCTCTCCTTCTCTCACTCTCTCTCTCCTGCTCCCTCTCCCTGTCCATCTCTCTCTCTCTCATTTACTCTCTCTCCCTCTCTCTATACACCTTGCTCATGCCTCCCTATTCAGATGTGAAATTTGACAGGCTTCACCTTGGCTTCATGTCTAATCGTGCATCCCCGCAGCGAATGACAAACTGCAAGCAGGGGAGTCACACTATAATGGGAAAAAGACGGTTCAAAGGCACATTTCCAGAGAGTAATAAACTATTCTGAACCAGCGAGAAAGTCCTCAGAACAATAACCCAGGTGCTCCCTCCTTTCCTCAGACCAGCTCTTTCTTTACACGCCCAGGTGTTTCATTGCTCTCATGTGCTGTGGGTCTGTAGGTCCTTCAGTTACCAGAATATAAAGAGCTCTTTACTGCAATTAACAAGAGGCTCTGACTCAACAAGACAGGAATATAATAATAATAATAATAATAATAATAATAATAATAATAATAATAATAATAATAATAATAATAATGCAGACAGTTTGAGAACCAGCGCTGAGTTCATGGGGTTCTGATCCTCCCAGTATGTGTCTGACTGCTTTCTTACATGTCTGAGACATGGGCACAGGGACACAGGGACACAGGGACACAGGGACACAAGGACACAAGAACATGGACTCAAAGACCTGAGAAAACCACTGCCCACCGTCAACTGTTACACAAGAACACACTGCCTCCCTCCCTCCCAGCCCCTCGGCTCTAACCACAAGAACACACCGCCTCCCTCCGTCCCAGCCCGTCAGCTCAAACCACAAGAACACACCGCCTCCCTCCGTCCCAGCCCCTTGGCTCTAACCACAAGAACCACACCGCCTCCCTCCGTCCCAGCCCGTCAGCTCTAACCACAAGAACACACCGCCTCCCTCCCTCCCAGCCCCTTGGCTCTAACCACAAGAACACACCGCCTCCCTCCGTCCCAGCCCCTTGGCTCTAACCACAAGAACACACCGCCTCCCTCCCTCCCAGCCCCTCGGCTCTAACCACAAGAACACACCGCCTCCCTCCCTCCCAGCCCCTCGGCTCTAACCACAAGAACACACCGCCTCCCCCCCTCCCAGCCCCTCGGCTCTAACCACAAGAACACACCGCCTCCCTCCCTCCCAGCCCCTCGGCTCTAACCACAAGAACACACCGCCTCCCCCCGTCCCAGCCCCTCGGCTCTAACCACAAGAACACACTGCCTCCCTCCCTCCCAGCCGCTCGGCTCTAACCACAAGAACACACCGCCTCCCCCCCTCCCAGCCCCTCAGCTCTAATCACTAGACCACACTGCCTTCCTCCCAGCCCCTCAGCTCTAATCACTAGACCACACTGCCTCCCTCCCAGCCCCTCAGCTCTAATCACTAGACCACACTGCCTTCCTCCCAGCCCCTCAGCTCTAATCACTAGACCACACTGCCTTCCTCCCAGCCTCTCAGCTCTAATCACTAGACCACACTGCCTTCCTCCCAGCCTCTCAGCTCTAATCACTAGACCACACTGCCTCCCTCCCTCCCAGCCTCTCAGCTCTAATCACTAGACCACACTGCCTTCCTCCCAGCCTCTCAGCTCTAATCACTAGAGCACACTGCCTTCCTCCCAGCCTCTCAGCTCTAATCACTAGACCACACTGCCTTCCTCCCAGTCCCTCAGCTTCAGCAACAACTCGGCAACGAACCTCTCAGAGCTCATCTGTGCAGTTTCCATGGAAACGAGAGGTGAGTGGGCATTGTAAGTCTAAATTTAAAACAATACCACTCAGATACAATGTAGTCTAACTGCTTTGATACCAGAGCTGAACAACAGCTTGACATGCCTTTCATTTTGCCATTACTATCGCTGGATCCCAGCGGTGCCCATAGAAGCGGATGATACACGACGTGTTCACTGAGGTGTCTGAGATCATTGGATGGCTGCAAAGTTCTCCAGAAAGGTTAGCAATGTGCTTCTACTATTCTGCTGTCAGACAGCAGGCATCCTTGAAAACCTGCAGCAAAGTGCAGCAATCTATCACCGAGCCGTGCCGTTAGACTGCAGATCGAAACCTCTGGTTATAATAACCAAACACAGTGGTCTGTATGACCCCCAGCTACTCACATGTCAATGCAATTCAACACATTGCAATATACAGCTGTGGCTGAGCACCACTCAATACTTCTAGATTTCTACTCTCAGTAAACTATTGTTTCCAGAAGAGCTTTGTCAGTTTCAAGGCTAAGCTAAAATTAGAGCAGGCTCACTCTTTATTGCTTTATTTGACTTCCACAGTGAATTAGTAGCATGGTCACAGAGAGGTGTGGCAAATTCAAATGTGGCCATTTTCAGCACAACATAATTAAAGTCTGTGCAATACCAGGGCCATGTTACTACAGAAGCTTGATGAATTGAATGGCAAACCTGCTCCTCTCTATCGGAGAGTCTTGGCATTTTTGTTGTCTAAAGAGCAGCCGTGACACCGGTGATCAGAGAGAGTGATCAGTGGAAAGTTACCTGCAAGTGGAGGTTGACAGTGGGCTGAGCCAGGGGTCTGTCTGTTAGTAAGCAGTCTGGAGGGAGTGAAGTTCTCTTGCATGATTTGCAATTACTCTGTAGATATAAACTTTGTAATGAATGCATCTGCTAATCATTCATGTTCCACCCAGTAATTGCATCGATCTCTCTGATTGGACAGTTCAAGACAAACTTATTATTAGTATTGGTTATTATTAATAATACTGGCCTTTTTCTACACAAGTGTCAGTGGGGTTTCTCATGTTAATTTTTCTGATGTTGCGGGTAATATTGTTCTCAGCTGTGATGTAGGTTTTATATATCTTAATGCATGGATCTGCTAGTCTGATTGCTTGCACCTCTATACCCCATGGTACTGCAATGGATTTCCAGCAGTATCTATAACATGTGTGTGTTTCATGCCGCTGTGATTCCAATGATCTCACCTCAGCCCCGCTCTCTGCCAGTACCTGCCTCTACTGTTGCAGCTGTCCTTGGGATCTGGTTTCGTATTACCTGTTTCATCACTATAGTTGACTGCACATTGCTGTCAGCAGTTTTACTACACTCTTTCTGTCATAAAATAACTGCTCGCTGGTTGAATAAATGTGTTTTAAATATTTATTGCAATGCTTGAAAGTGCAGCAGCAGAGAATGGCACAGGAAGCCTTTTAACCCAATTTCCTCAGAACTTTGCTGCATAAAACAATGCGAAGATCCCTTTGCATTAAAGTAACTCCCCACAGCGCTGAACTGGGGAATGAAAACATCAGATTGCTACAATAAAGAAAAAGAGAGAGAGAGTGTCATCAAGGAAGAATAGCACCACTCACATGGAAATGCACTAAAAGCACATCATGCATGCATTTCAAAACACCAGTGCATGACTGGGAGAATAGCTATGCTGACTGGAACACCTGGAACTATAAGTGATGCTTTTAGAAATACCAAAAGAAGCAAATGTAATGTGTAATCAGAACATTTGTCTTTGAATGCATTATGTTTCTTTTAGTATTTATATGTTAAATATAACCTTTAGTTCACAGTGAAGCAGTGAGGCAGTATCAAACACAGTAGGGTAAGCTGGAAGAGACTGAAACATCACCATGAAAATATCTGAGACCTGCATTAGATATATTTTCTAAATCCCTCAATGTCTTGCATGTCACCCTGAGTGACAAGGCCTTTAATCACTGTGCGCCAGTACTGTGGAACACTATGCCCAAATCTGTCAGGAACTCTGGCTTGGTGCCCATATAGACATCCTGTTTTAATTAGCATAGCCCAAGGGCTGGCTGTGTTAGATTTCAAGGTTTGCTATTACACGCCATTGGGCATCAATAAGGAGAGCAGTGTATACCAAGCACATTAGGAGAGCATATTAGTATTCACAATGCTATAGAACTACCCTAGTATGTTAAGACAAGGTGCTTTTTTATATTGCAGTCAGTATTTTAAATTCTGCTGTTCTGTTCTGAACATTGCGGGGGTGTGCAGTAGGACAAAGCCATTGCCTCACCTTCAGTGCAGACTAAATAAAATGTCACGCGCTGAACTGTCGAGGCCACGTCGCATAATTAAATGATCGTGTTTGTCCCCCAGGGCACAAAGACCCTGCTCGCTCTCTCAATTGGAAGGATAATTATTTTCCTGACATCCTTTCAAGGCGCTCAATAGAGATCTCGGAGTGCAGATATAGTAGATGGCAGCGTGTGTGGCTCTTCGTTCCCCTTTCGTAAGATAAGGGTTGCCCCACCTAATTAAAACATCATTGTGAGTGTTCAGTATTCACCCAGTAACTCCAAGAAGATTCTGACTTGGGACTCAGAGACAGCGTGGCTTAGTGGTTAGGGCGATCGTGGATAGCAGTTGTTTTGAATTAGGATCAGCTATAATAGGAAGAAGTTGCCATTGCCAGAATGCTACCACACTGGGAATATTTACATTCATTAAAATTCTGTTGCCACTGCTGGTGATGCTGGGGTCCAATATGGGCCATGATGGAGGTTTCTTTGGGTGTAACATCAAGGTATCCTAGGAAGATGCTTTAAAGGATAAGGGATTTGGAAGTCTTGCACAGTGAAGGGGATGGGAGGGAGGCTACTAAAAGCGGCATGTTTGGAAACAATAAATGAGCAATGGGGAGGGACTGTGATGGACTGCTCCCAGGGGAAGACATCATTTTCTTGAGCAGCGGTTTTGTACTAGGTTGTCTGCAATGGGCTGGCTCTGCTCCTCGCAGACAGTCTCTCTTCACTTCGGCCCCAGGCGGTGCAGCTCTCGTGACGGCCATCCTCCCTGATCGGAAGTGAAGGAGCTGCTGCTGTGAGCGCAGTCCAGCCCCGGCTTACACATCTCCTCTAGATAGAGCCGCTCTCGCCTCTCACTGAGCGTCACGGCCTCTCCTGTCCCTCCGCTCGGCTCCACGGCAGCACTGCAAACGCATTCCAACACATCAATCTTACCTGGTGTTCGCTTCCATTTATATATATATATATATATATATATATATATATATATATATATATATATTTATATATGTGGAACCCCTTTTTATAAACATTTTGAACTGAAAACTGAGAAGATCAGAAATAAAAACTGAAGCAGAGGTTTTGCATGTTGTCTGTAAGCATCACAACGCCTGTGAAAAAAGTGAAAGTGAATCCTCATGTCTCCATTCACTTGGTAGTGAGTTTAAGAGAGTGGCTGAGGGAGCCAGCTCACCTGGTAAAGTCTTTGGGGCTTGAAGGATCGAAGTTCAAATTTCACTGGGATATCCTCAGTTAAGTGATGAAACTAGGTTCTTTGGGGAGGGTTATTTGATGAGTGTTGTGGAAAACTAAGGAAATGTAACAGCTAATATACAGGATCAAATGAAAAGTACAGATCCTTTGATTGCCTGAAGAGGATTGCAAGGTTCTGAATGAAAAAAAGCCATGTTGAGATTGTGAATTAGAAGTGTAAGGGTTAGTCTGAAGAAAATCTCACTTGAACATCTGTCTGAATAAATTTGCATAAAACATTTAATTTGCTCAATTATTTACGAGGAATATTCATGCTAAGAAAGAAGCAGTCCAGCTTTGAAGAATCAGACCCAGGGTGCTTCCATTTACACAGATCCCAGTGGAGACGGAAGAAATCTCAACCGGCTTACAGAGCTGAAACGAAAGCAAACTGCCATTCAAGAAAGAGACGCGCAGGCGACACGCAGACACCTGCACCAGCAATGTTCAACAATGACAAACAGTTACCAGCATGATTAGCAATACTATTTTGTATGCATTTTAGAATAGGAAGATCTTCAATCGCTCACTGCAAACAAGGTTATACCCAACCCTAACCCTAACCCTAACCCTAACCCTAACCCTAACCACCCTAACCACCCTAACCCCAACCCTAACCTAACCCTAGCTGAACGAGTTGCAGTAGGAACAGTAAGCGTATTGCTCTGACTGAGTGCTGCGGTTTCTTACTGGGTTTATACAGTCGAGATTGTTTTATTTTCTATTGTCTGCTGCTCCTGCTTCGGTGAGTTTATTAACTCAATGACAAGTGAGGGATCACAGCAGCTGCTATTGTTACAATGCGAGTCCATCCACATGAATGGAGTCGAGTCGATCCACATTGTTTCTTTGTCAGTCACAGCACCATATAAAACGGTACCTGTGTCAAATAGTCTGTCAACCAAATGAAGTCGAGTGGACTTTTGAAAAAGCATGTGACCCGTATCATTATATATGTTGCAGTGTGGAAAACTTTACTGGCAGAAGCATAGAATGCAGCTCTGTACCAACAGAGTGGGATCTGTATCATTGATATGGAACTTGTCATAAGGAAATCAAAGAAAACAGCTTTGTGAGAACACTACCTGATCAGTACCAACAAAACATACAGCTTCACCATCTAGTAATTGCATGCATTCCTGTGTAATTTTTACAGTCTTGAATACTGACGCATCTGCCAACAGAGCCACACCTACCCTCATTTGAAACTGACTTTCATCAGCTTGTATGTATTACAGAGTACATGGCATGCCATTGGCATCACAAATCATTAAGGAACAGCCTACAGAAGTGTAGTGAGGCGTTTCTGTCAACTCCCCACACCAACGGTTCTGCCTGAATTAATGCATCTCACACTGAATTGATGGTGTTAATAGACTTGTTACGACTCAGACATCCAATTGATTAAGACTGTGTAGCCAAAACCAAAGGGATGAAACCGAATGCAGACTGCAGATGAAATGCACAATGTAACCAGCGTGATCGATTCATGGCTAGTCTTTCACTTTAGTTGATCTCAGCCATTCCAAACTGACCTTTAGAGGCAATGCAAACCCACAATGGAACTGCAATGGCAGTGCAGGCAGGCAGTAGTACTACGATGCAATGCAGACAGACAGGGGCAATGCAGACAGACAGGGGCACTGCAATGGCAATGCTGAGAGACAGGGGCACTGCAATGGCAATGCAGACAGACAGGGGCACTGCAATGGCAATGCAGACAGACAGGGGCACTGCAATGGCAATGCAGACAGACAGGGGCACTGCAATGGCAATGCAGACAGACAGGGGCACTGCAATGGCAATGCAGACAGACAGGGGCACTGCAATGGCAATGCAGACAGACAGGGGCACTGCAATGGCAATGCAGACAGACAGGGGCACTGCAATGGCAATGCAGACAGACAGGGGCACTGCAATGGCAATGCAGACAGACAGGGGCACTGCAATGGCAATGCAGACAGACAGGGGCACTGCAATGGCAATGCAGACAGACAGGGGCACTGCAATGGCAATGCAGACAGACAGGGGCACTGCAATGGCAATACAGACAGACAGGGGCACTGCAATGGCAATGCAGACAGACAGGGGCACTGCAATGGCAATGCAATGATTTTGTACTAAGGAGCAATAATAGAATAAGAGCGGTTTCAATGGGATGAGATTGCTATTGCACCACAGTGGGAAAATGTTCCTATTTTACACCATGCTATGAACACGCAATACACATGCAGGTGATCCATTGCAGTACCATTGTGTGTTATTACCAGGCAGATAGTGTGCTAGCGTTTCAGGACCACTGCACTGTGTAATGTCTGCTCCCAGTCCATTGTGTTGTCATTGCTGGCAATGCTGTGCTCTGCTAGGTAAGGTTTTCTTTGGGATTCAGTGGGATTTTATGAACATTCTGAAGGTGTTTTTTTCTTCTTTCTTTGCAGCTCTGTAGAGAACGGCTAGCCTCGCCTCTTGAGGTATCACTTATAAAGCATTCAAATAAGCTGAAGAGGGGAGGAGCAGCTGGAGCGTGAATAGGGGGAATAGAAAGATAACAGATTAATTACATTCTGTAATTGGAATGGTTATTGTGTCTCTGGAACTGCAGCCACGCTGCCGGCAGTCTAATTGAATTTGTGCTGACACGTGGCGTGCCATATTGGAGAGCAGATTGCTGTCCCCTCCCTTCTCTGCAGCCAGCTCACTCCTCTATCCCCAGTGCACCAACACGGCCATTTACACCTGGGTTCAGGGACCCGCTTGAGCACAAGTCCAGGCTACTTTATTCTGGGCGAGGTTGCCCTAGATTTAGCGGACTAGCATCACCCTGTAGAATCAACTCATCTTGCTTCATGAAGTCGAATGAAACCTGCTGAATAATGTTACCTTAACACATTGAATGAAATGCCAGTTTGCGGTTTTCCATAAACTGACAACAATTGAAAAACGTGACATTTTCGAAATGTATTGAAACACTGTAGGCCTGCTACTATTATGGCTTACGGTAGGCTTGCGATATCAGTTTCTTTGATTCCATGATGTTAATTAAAATATCTAAATTATGCCGATATGTTTTTTTTTTTTTTTTGGTTTTGTTTTATTATGTCTCAATCCTAAAATTCTAGCTGTTGCAAAGCTTTTGGCCAGAGCTGTGATGCCATGTAGCATGGGACCCAATGAATGCTTGGACTGTGACCCCCAGCTGTAGTTTATGACTCTCTACTCAGTTTGTTAATTGCAATTAAAAACCATCTAGCTTGTCAAGGCTGACACATCCCTCAGCTCTCTGGGGCTCATTTCAAATCAAGCTGTCTCGCTGCCTGCGATACACTGACCTGCTATTCTCCATGGTTCAGAAACCACTAAAACATATCCCACAATGAAATGGCCTCTCTGCAATGCACTGCTGTGCACTTAAGCAACTACTCCGGGAGCCTTTGAAGCTCTATAAAGTTAAACATTTTACTGCACATTTGGGTCGTTGCCTCGGTTTTTCTCCCCTGGGGACCGCTGGATGCAGAGGCGGGAAGCCAATCAGAGCAGCGTCCTACCATTTTGTCCAATCACATTCAGGGGTGATTGTTTACTGCACTGCACACCCTTGGGGACCAGGCTGTGTTGGAATGCCAGCTTCTTTACATTCCCCAAAGGAATTTTCAATTGTGGCTTCTTCCCTCTGTGATCTCGCCTCTCTGTGTTAAAATGCATCCATAACCCTCAACGCTGCTGAATTTAGAAATACTAGAATAATCTTGACTGACAAACGTGTGTCGGCTGGAACCCTTTCTCAGTGTTTGAAATATGCTCTCCTTGACGATATTATATATATATTTTTTTAAATGTACATCTATGACCAAAAGTTTTCCATCACCTAGAATTATAGGATTGAGACATAGTTCAGCTGTGATCATAGCTCTGTGAAAATGCAGTAACAATCCACCTCACTCCATGCCTTTGTGCTGCCATTGGCCCTTCATACAGAACCATTGCCATCACAGTGTCCGTGCTGACTTGCCTTTGAAGATAGTTTGGAAGCCGTTCAGAACAGAAGCTCTCTATTGTATATTCAGAGTCATCCATGCCCCTGGGGATTCTTCAGTAAGCTAATAGAGATCATTCCCTGGGGTGCACTGCACTGCTTCCTGTAATTGTTTATCCCAAGCCGGGCACTGCAGCCCTGTCCTGGGTAGAGGAGTCCCTGCCCAGTGTGGGAGCTGCTGTCAAGCACATCGGGCGCTTGTGTAATCTGATCTGATTACTGTTAAACAGGCAGGCTGCTCCCGGAGCCGCGTGCAGATTAGAAGCTTTTTCGTAATAACAGGCACATTTCTCCTCTGTTAGCTTAAATGGGTCTTTGATTGTGCAAAGGGAGCTGGCTTGTGATACAGAAATGTGTCTATTAAAGGATTTGAATGGAGAGCAGCCGAGTGCGACTTCAAAGGCTATTGTTTCGACTTGCAGCGTTTTAGGGAAATCAGAAGCGGCCCTTTCAGCTCTGAAGAACAGTGCTCACCAGCAGTGCTTCCATTTATTTTATTATGTCATGTTGCAAAGTTAATATAAAGATTAGTTTTTTATATAAATTACTTAGTAACACCTATAGCTCTGGCCAAAAGTTTTGCATCCCCCTATATAATTAACTAATTTAAAGTTGAACGAAGTTGCTGAATAATGTTATGTTAACATATTGAATTACATACCACTTTGTATTTTTCAATATACTTAACAAAAAAACTGACGGAAATTGAAAAATGTGACGATTTGAAATCCAACATGAAATACTGTACTACTATAATGGCTTCTTTGATTACATGATGTGAAATAAAATATCTCATTTTTTATTTATTTTTAAATGATGTCGCAATCCTAAATCTGTACTTGATGCAAAACATTTGGCCAAGGCTAGAGTTGGGAGTTGAGGTTGGGGTTGGGGTTGGGGTTGGGGTTGGGGTTGGGGTTGGGGTTGGGGTTGGGGTTGGGGTTGGGGTTGGGGTTGGAGTTGGGGTTGGAGTTGGGATTAGAGTTAGGGGTTGGGGTTGTAGTTGGAGTTGGGGTTGTAGTTGGGGTTGGGTTTGGGTTTGGTGTTGGTGTTGGGGTTGTAGTTGGGGTAGGAGTTGGGGTTGGGGTTGGGATTAGAGTTAGGGTCAGGGTTAAGATTAGGGTTATATCATATAGAATTGTACAATTTAAGTACATTGTAATTACACATGTATTTACTTTGTAACTACTATGTAAATACACAGAGTTACCTGACTGTCATTAGGAGAACGGTGGTCAGTTTCATATTCGATATGCCATTGATCCCTTACACCATGCAGTACCATGTCAGTGCCAGCCAGGCAGTGTGCTACCTCATCAGGACCGCTGTGCAATGCCTGTGCTGTCATTGCTTGCAATTCTGTAAAGCTCAGGGTTCTTCAAGGTAATACCCAGGGGTTAGAATAGGATCCCTATGAGATTTTTCAGACTCTTTTCTCAAAGGCATGTCACAGTTTGCATTTCTCAGTCTTTGCTTTCATTGTTTGTTAGAAAATCTGTACCAGGACAAATTGGAACATGTCTTGTGTCTTATTGTTTCCATGGTGACCCCTTCCTCTGAGACCAGCACTTAGAGCCTGCCTAATGAAATATTTATCAAGGATTTAAGGACTGAGGCAAATTTAATTACACTCTGGTAAGAACACATCTCCATGACAGAGATTTATTAGGGTTTCGATCCTGCCAGTCAGCGGCTGCCTAGTGTTATTTTTTACTGGTGGATTTGAAGGCTGCCAATCAAATTGACAGACAGGTGAGCTACTGCCTTGTACAGAATACAAATAGAGCCCAACCCCCCACCCCCCCAATCCCACATCAACAGACAATTAGATTTCAAAACACCGACCAGGCTTTGAATAAATCAAACTTATTGCTTCAATGTAATGACCATGATCAAGATGCACTTAAAACAGAAATTATAGTAAAGCAGACAGGGGCACTGCAATGACAATGCAGACAGGTAGGGGCACTGCAATGACAATGCAGACAGACAGGGGCACTACACTGGAAATGCAGAGAGACAGGGGCACTGCAATGACAATGCAGACAGACACTGGCACTACACTGGAAATGCAGAGAGGCAGGGGCACTGCATTGACAATGCAGACAGACAGGGGCACTACACTGGAAATGCAGAGAGACAGGGGCACTGCAATGACAATGCAGACAGACACTGGCACTACACTGGAAATGCAGAGAGGCAGGGGCTCTGCAATGAGAATGCAGACAGACACTGGCACTACACTGGAAATGTAGAGAGGCAGGGGCACTGCAATGACAATGCAGACAGACACTGGCACTACACTGGAAATGCAGAGAGGCAGGGGCACTGCAATGACAATGCAGACAGACACTGGCACTACACTGGAAATGTAGAGAGGCAGGGGTACTATAAGGTATGTATGTATACATGTATGCGTGTATGTTTGCATGCAACCTGATAATCAAGACCAGACTGTGTGTTATCAGGACCACGGCACTATGGACCAGCTTTTCTCAATCCACTGTGCTGCCATTGCTGGTAATGCTGTGGTCTGTTAGGGTTTATTCAGGGTAGCACAAGATATTAAGGATATAATGGGATCCCAGTGGAACTATAAACTTGGAAAAACAAGGCAGTCTGTCTGTTTCTGCTGTGCAAGATAAACCCAGTGTGATGGCCGATGTCTACTTGCAGTTGTCTTCATTCACATCTCTCACAGCACAGCACTGTACCCCTCCCCAATAAAAAGCCCTGCTGGGGTTCATCTGGACCGAGCAGAGAGAGCGCTTCCATTTACAGCAAAGAGAAGGATTTCACAAAAGCACATTCCTAATTGAAAGTGGCGCACAGAAAGTGATTTGAGAATAAGCAACCCAAATGCAATTGCTGAACCCCAGCTGCATGGAGGGGAGGGGTCCAGAGAGAGGGAGAGAGAGAGGGAGGGAGAGAGAATAGAATATGAGAGAGCAAGGCAGAGGGCTTCATTAAGCTGTGAAAACACGACGCATCTCTGCCAGAGAAGTTGCTGCCTTCCCATTGGGATCCCATTAAAATGGCAGTGTCAGCAAACCTCGGCAAAGCCATTAACAGCCCTTCACTTTCCCAGCCATGGATTTGAAATAAATATCTTCCAGCCCAGTGATCCTGAGACAGTGAGGTGGCACTGCAATTGATTACCGCCATGTACATTGAGTGTTTATACCATTGCGATACCATTGGTCAGAACAGCCTTTGTAGCACTATTCTCCCGATTAGCAGTCTCCTCCCTGCTGCTGCCATTGCCTGTAATCAAAGTAACTACAAAATGATATCGCAAAGTGTCTACCGGAAGCCATAATAGTAGCACAGTATTTCAGATTCAGAAATGTCACATTTTTATGTTGTTGTCAGTTTTTCGTTTAGTATATCTAAAGCTACGAAGCGCCATGTAATTCAGGGAGTTAATGTAACATTATTCAACTGACTTCATTCGACTTTATGAAGCAAAATTAGTTCGTTCTATAGGGGGGGTGCCAAACTTTTGGCCAGAGCTGTAGCCAGGCACTTCCTCTCCTCAGATCTGCAGACTTGTGTTAGTATTGAAAAATAGGTGAATACCAAAACAGTTATCCCAGATTAAAAAGTTCATTGCAAGCAGAAATGTACTCCATGCTGTGGGATAGATTGCACAATATCTACAAGTTTTCTGTAGATAAGAAGAGCTGTATATGTATC
>NC_054564.1:8390337-8392837 GCF_017654505.1 Polyodon spathula | reverse complement strand
TCAGCTTGAGAGATACAAAGATAACAGCTCAAGTAGGGTTACTCCCTGTTAAAAGCGCCCTGTTGTCAGATGATCAGATGATCAGTGATTAATTGTGTTATTAATGCTGGTTTTCAAGGAGTGCCATCATCTGGACTTGACACTTCCTCCCCCGATCAAGTTTTTCAACTTCCAACTTCCAATTTCCAATTCCGAAGCCTTAAAACTTTACAAAAATGCTTCCTTACGTTGAGCTCCCTGTTCGGGCTATTCAATGGATGCGACACTGCCCTCTACTACCTAGCAGAGTGCTTTTGAAACACAGTGGATCAAAAGTTTTGTGTTGAGTAATTAGCCTGTTTTATTCAATTGCATTAACATCCAATGGTCAGAAACACACTGAAGGACAATATTCTAATATCTGAATATCTGCAAAGCCCTGATCCAAAGACTTGTTTTGATTTCTCAGAACAGGTTTCTAATACCCAGCCTGTCAGCTGCTCTTCTCTATACAATCTTGTTAATTGCACAGGAAATGTGATCACTCTGCAACAGAGCTCTCAGTGTAGGTGGGAATTTTACTTGTGGATGGATGAATTGCCTGCAGCTTCCACTAGTTATGGATTGAATAAATGACAAAACCGTCTCTAGGTTATTCCTCGCACTGGAGAGCTGCAATCATTCTAAATGAGCCCCCACCCCCTGCGCAGCGACAGATGACATGGATCCAAAATTATGAATAAAAAAATGGATTGGATTGTATAGAGGATGAATGTAATTTCAATTATCCTCTCCCTCTATATTCTGGACCACCCCAGCCAGCAAAGTGTCACCAGGGCAACGAGGGTTCTGTTTGAGATGCAACTTTCAGGACAAGTCACTGGGAAGTGGCCAATCCTAATAACTGGCTCAGTCCCTTTGAAAGATCAATCTTGCTGTGTTGATAACAGATGCCCTTGCTTGCCAACTTATAAAATCCCATTAGAATCTAAAGGAAGAGTCAGTAAAAGGGAGCACAGAATTCATTTGCAGACCAATTGGGCTCCGATAGGAAAGAAGGAGGGTCTGTGCCAGGATAACAGGAGCCGCATTGGGTTGAAGTTCTGAGGGAATCATCTGATTGGAGGATTTTATGAACACAGTCTTGTTTGATTGGTCAAGTGGGATGAACTGTGTGGTGGGTGGGGCTAACGTGCACTGGGGGAGGGGCTGGCTTTGGAATATGATTGTGGAGTCTGACAGTTTTATTAGTTGAGGGTTTGGTGGTTAATGTTGTGTGCGGGAGGGGGGAGGGGATTGATTCTGAATTCAGGATCTAGGAGGGAAACTCAGAAGGATGTTCCAGGCTGACAGCACTCCAGATCTCAACATGTTCTCATCACGGTTAGAGTTGATTAAAAAAAAAAGACTGAAACACGAAAGCGTGGAATTGAGAAGGTTCATGACTTGGGAACCTCTCTCTGCGTTGGGTTAAGACCCCTGTTTCTGGAGCTGAAGTGTGCAGCTCCACAGGAGAATACTGATGACCCAATGCCATCCTCTGCCTGTCCATAGCAGGGGTGCACAGCTCCAGTCCTCCAGATCCAGAGGTCTCCTGCTCTTTGTTCCACCTGTACCCAAAATTACTAAACTGAACCCAATTAACCTCAATCAGTGAATTGCTTAACGATGCTTATGAAACCCTGGGGGTTCCAGACCTCAAGGATCGCAGCCATGCAGCCGTGATCTTTAGGTTTCTATGGAAACTAATGGATCAATCCTAACTCAACACAGTGAATACATTCATAAATATGTCAATAAAACAAAAACATTCATCCAGGACTATGAAAAGCACTCAATAGCAGAATATACTAAAACATACTTCAATGGCAAGCATTGAGAAAGACTTGTAGTCGAAACTTTGAGCTTGAGAAAGAGACCTTTGTGGTTTCCAATAGCAGTGTATTTTATAGACCTATTCAGCGGATCCTAATGAAAGGTGTATTAAAAAAGGATCAAACCTCAGAGAAGTAGGGCTCGATCTCGTTCTACAAATTCCCAACGAGGACATGGAAAAATACCTTTTGCCGAAACAGTTGCCTACTTGACCTCTGAGTTTTTGGTTGAGGGTCGAGTTGTGTTTGGTTATTCCCGCTGGACATTAGCAGCTCTGACAGATTTGAGAGTCGTTATAAATGATCATTGAAGGAAGAAGGACAGGCGACTGGTAATTTGGAAGATGTTGAAACAGAACTAAAAATCGATCTCATTTTTTTTTTTAACTGCCAGATGCATATTTTTACACGTTTCAGTATTATCACAGTATCACACGGAGGAGTGATATTATCACCCTGAAGGTGTTTTGTTTTTTGCAATGAAAACCGGGAGATGTCAGTAATTAGAATACCAGGGAAACGCTCCGAAGCGAAACGACTGCCCAGACCATCTCTGCCAGTTGTTTTTATTTATATATTACATTTTTTCTTTTTTTTTTTTCTTTCGACCTGCAGTCTTAAGGACTTGGTTTAGGAGTCTTAAGAAC
>NC_054564.1:8377837-8385337 GCF_017654505.1 Polyodon spathula | reverse complement strand
TGTGCTGTACCTGGCAGGTGTCTGTAGATGTAGCTTGCCCCAGGCTGGATCTTATGCTCTAATCTGGCAGGATAAACAGCGTCAGACAGTAAAGCCCGAGTCTTGATCTGCGATCCTTCACAAAAGCAGACGAGTAGCCCGGAGACAGAGAGGTCAGCAACTCCATTTACTGAGACATGAAAACTGCTGTTTCACCAAACTGACGAGGCTGGGAACAAGCACAAGGGTCGTGTGTCACTGGAAACACACAGCTGCTAATAGGCAGGGAGGGCAGCTGGCGCCATCGGCTGCAGGGAGGAGAGGCTCCAATCTGGGGCTCTGTGACTCCCAGCCCCCTGCATTCTCCATCCTCCACACACCTCTGTCAACTGCTCAAAAGTAACTATCTTCAATTTGAATTCATTTTTTACATTGGCCTTTTTTCTGATGTTTGCAATGCACAATGTAGATAAAAATAGGATAAATAACATTCGTGCGTGCAGTGGGGAACAAATAGTCGCTGGTGGGAACTAATATTTGTTCCCCTGGGGGTACAAATATTCGCACTGTTCGTTTGCACCAGCATTAAGGATTCTCGAGACAAGCTGATAGCAGATGAAAGCCAGGTAGTCTCTCTTAGATAATACCACAGAGAATATATATGTGTGTCGCTGTGTTATCAAATGAGCTCTCTCTAATAATATTCCAATGCTACTGTGTTTGTTATCGAGCCTCTGAATCATGTTGATTGCACACTTGATGCTTATTTTCTGCCTTGTTGCCAGCAGTAATGCTGAAAGCACCTCTGAGTGGGGCTTGTTATTTCAAAACGTGCCACTTTTTAAGTTATTAATACACACTGGTAGTCAAGGTAACAAAAATGATTCCAGAATTACCTGCTGTTGTGTGTTTCTAGTCATTATGTAGATCTCTAATGAGTTTTGAAAGGACCATATGTTATAATGTTACAGCAAGCATAAACACATAAAGCCTTTTTTTCAGGTTGAAACCTGATATCTGGTAGTACAGCTATAGTTAAAAGTTTTGCATCACCTAGAATTTTAGGACTGAGACATCATTAAAAAAAAAAGAAACTATATGAACATAATTTAGATCTTTAATTTAACATCGTGCAATCAAACAAACTACAAAATTTGCAAAAGTTTTCTTCGGAAGGCCTTCGGATTATCGTCATGCCATATCAAGTATGCAAACTAAAACTCTAGAGATTTTTCAATTTTTGTCAGTTTTTCATTCAGTGTATGAAAAACTACAAAGCGGTAATTCAAAATGTTAACAAAACATTATTCAGCAGGTTTCATTCAACTTTATTAAGCAAAATTAGTCAATTCTATAGGGTGATGTAAAACACATAGCCAGATCTGTATGCTGGGCATTTTCAGGTGAAACCAAATTCTATAAAACCAGCATTTTGAAATTGCATTTGGGCAGGAGAAATGTAATCAGGGTAAATCTTAATATCAGAACGCCAATGTGTAACAATGTCTCATTCTTTGACATTTAAGCCATGATGCTTATTGCAATGTAATCGATATAGCTTTCAAATGTCACATTACTCTAAAAAAAAACTCCACAACCTATAGATCCAATTACCCAGGGACTGCTAGAGCTCCTGTTGACAGCCCGCTGTCATAGAAACAGAGTTTTCGGCAGTAAGAGACGGCCTCTCCTCAGCTAGCCTCCTCAGGGTATGTTTTGTGCAAGAAATCAATTTGCAGTCAATGACTCACCTCCTTATTGACTATCCACGGCAACAGTCTCTTGAAGCGGACAGCAGACCAATGGGCCTGTGTATCCATTGACGGTGAGTACAGGGGCTCCAGCATGTCAAGGCTGTGCTCCATCGAACCCGCTGCACTGTCCTTATCTATCCTGTGATCTCTGTCAGTACCCTGCATCTTCAAAGCAGAGCTGAGAAATCATTTCAGAAACCTGCTTTGCATTTCCATTCTCCACGCAGTCTTAAAAAGGCGCAGTTTTGCAAACAAACCCGTATGATCATTTTAATATGATATCTGGCACAGCTGTGGGCTAAAGAAAGCTTTCAGTTTCTATGCCTTATTTTCAGAATATCTTTGACACTTTGCACTTCCTGCTCATTTTCCTGGCTTTTGTATGCATGATTAGAATTTAACAGGTTTTGAATTTTCCTATATTTTGTTCCTATATTTTAAAGATTTTGAATAGCTTTTCAATGTTAACCACATCCTCCCATGTGATTCCTGAAAGAAGAATTTGGGAATGCAATAGTGTAGCATTGAAATATCAATGACAGACGATCAATCCAGGTATTTATTGATATCTTAAAAATATAAAATCGAATGCATGTTTACCATTAGGTATGGCACTGGGAAGTGACAGCAATACTAGAGGAATTCTGTGAGCTCAATAGCCTAGTTTCAGTTCTCAGCTCTCCAGCATTGCCTCCCTGATGGAGACAGAGATCCAGCTGAACTCCCAAATAAACCCTTCCAGTTACTGTGTGTTCGTGGAGTCAGAACTTGCTCTGCAACGCTTGGATGCTTCCCTCTACCAGATAATCTGCTTCAATGTCATGGCCTAATCAGAGCTGAAATGTGCCAGTGAGCAAACGCACGCCCCCCCCCCCCCCCCCCTTCATTGTGTGTCTCTGCTCATACAACAGCCTGTTTGCAGATACTAACACAGAAACAGCTCACGTCCATGGATTCCACACATGCAGCCAAGGCAGGGGTAATTGAGACATTCTGGGTAAGAAGCGTGTTCCTTTCAGAATGGTTTTTAAATCCTATCAGGATCTCGTGTATATGCTGTATATATATTGCTGTTTCTGGGATTAAACTATATTATCTTCATGCCAATCAGAAAAGCAGCTCATGCTTTTTATTCTTACCTGACACTCCCCCTATGTTGTCTCGTTTGGTTTCTCCCACCTCCTCCCCTTTTCTTCGCCTTGCAGCAGGGTTTCTCCTTGAGGGGGGTTGATCACTGGGACCTCCCTCGCTGCCTCGCTGCCTCGCTGCCTCGCTGCCTCGCTGCCTCGGTGTCTCGCTGCCTCGGTGTCTTGCTGTCTCGCTGCCTCGGTGTCTCGCTGCCTCGTTGCCTCGCTCCCTTGCTGCCTCACCGCCTCGCTGCCTTGCTGCCTCACTGACTCGCTGCCTCACTGTGGCTATAGCCAGCTGCACAGAAAGGCTCTGACGGGCGAGACCAATGGGTCAATTTTTTGCAGCAATTACAATCTTAAACCATCAGACTCATTGCCAGGCTCACTGAGCCTTAATACCAGCAGCTGGACATTCAACTAGCCCATCACAACGCAATTGTCAGCCGGGAAGACAAATGAGTGATGAAAACAGCCTTGCTGGTTAAATAACTATGACCCTGCAGTGGTCATTAGCAGAGAACACGTTGCTATGAACCTGGCTGAGCTCCATTTTTAGAGGATGAAAAAAAGAATTGGAACCCAATATGAATAATAATGTGTGAGAAGGTTGATTTTGCTAACTTTAATAATAATGAACAATGCCTCCTCAGCTTGTGAAGACTGACCAGATCACAGCCTGGGTCTAGCTGCAAGCATTTGGGTTTGCACAGTGTCACCCCCAGTTGCTGCTCATATGTCAGAAAGTGCGAAGCTCTTCCAGCTCAGTGCGTGTTCATTGGTTCCAAAGCACACTGGCATTGAGCCTAGCTGTTGCTGGGCAGTGTTTCCTTGAAACTCAGATTCAAAGTGACATGGATTACAAACACATTTCCAGTGGCCAGCTGTCTGTGCAGCTCCGATCACAAGCCTTCCAGTCCACTACACTAACACTTAAACAGACCTATAATACATACAGACGCACAGGACATGTATAATTCACCTCCCCTTTAAGACATCCTTCCCAATCCTTCACAATGGCAATGCAGACAGACAGTGGCACTGCAATGGCAATGCAGACAGATAGGGCACTGCAATGGCAATGCAGAGAGACAGGGGGCACTGCACTGCAATGGCAATGCAGACAGACAGACAGTGGCACTGCAATGGCAATGCAGACAGATAGGGCACTGCAGTGGCAATGCAGACAGACAGGGCACTGCAATGGCAATGCAGAGAGACAGGGCACTGCAATGGCAATGCAATAGATCAAAGCAGTATTTCATATTTATTTTTAATAGGAGCTTCAATTTAAGTATATATTTATTTAACTGAAACCATAAATTACCTCCAGACAATGTTTTTGATGTATAATTACAGGTTTCTAAATCACACAAACAAACAAGCTGCAGAGATGACGGTTCTGTTGGCTGAGACACAGCAGGGGGGTCAGGGAAGGAATGAACGGAAATGAAAGCAGCTCTCTCTGAATCATTAGTCACTCGCTGACCTGTGCTACATTAAAGATACAAACCCAGCCGTGTCTTTCATTACTCTCTAATTAACAAACATGTCATGCAAAAGTCTTGGAACACTGCGAAGCAGGCAAGGCACTATTGATGTGTAATGAGCTGTACTGCCCTCTGCCCTCCAGATTCCTCTCTGCCTGTCCTCTTCCTCAACGTGCTTTTGAAGCCGTGTTGTAGGTCTCAGATCCTCCCGCAGTAACACTCAGTCCTGGGCCTCTCACAAGAATAAGCTGCCCCATGATGTGCCAGCCTGTAGAAATAATTTTCAATGATGAGACCCATCACAGATCTCAGTTTAATCAAGGTATTTGATAGATAAGCTTTATGAGATTGAACTCCAAACTTAGCTGCATCCATGCGGCATTGATTTCCAATTGGGATGGGTTGCCAACTATCATTTAACCCTGAGTGGGAGCTGGTCTTCATACAGCATGTGCAACTGGGACATTTACTATAATAACTTTTAAAGTGGGCCAAGGAAATCATCTCTGTGAAGCAGCAAAGAAAGAAAGTTTTTTAATAAAATTCTATAAAGGCAGCACTCCGTGAAATCGATAGAGCTCAGCTAGAGAAAGATTTTTAGAAAGAAACGCCTTGACAGGCTGTGAAGCACAGAAGCCATGCTGTTTCCTCCAGAGTCAGTTTGTGCTGCTTGTTCCTCATCCTGGCTTATTTATTGATTTTCTGATGTATATATACAAAGACTTTACCCATATATGATATATATATATATATATATATATATATATATATATTATATATATATATATATATATATATATACACACACACCTCCCGCCTGCAAAGTTCCATCAGAGAATCCATGCACAGTACAGAGAACATAGAGAAGAGAATGCAGGACACATTATTTTCACCTAAACATTTTAACTTCAAAAATATAATCCAATATGTTTAAATAAGCTTGCTTGAGTCCTGCAGGTATACAGAGGAGACAGCAGGAACGTTCCAAGAGTCCTGCAGGTATACAGAGGAGACAGCAGGAACGTTCCCAGAGTCCTGCAGGTATACAGAGGAGACAGCAGGAACATTCCCGATATGATGCACCTGTCTTTAAGATCCTGGAGTGTTTAAATGTCGTGAAGTATATGAATGCACTACTGTATGTAAGGAGATTTCCGAATACCAGTTGAGTTTTCATTGAACTCAAAATCGTGGAACTCTGAAGATAACAGCCTTTATAAAGTCAGGCAGTTTTGTTGTAAATTACCTTGACATTTAGCATTAACAGAGCGTTACTGGAAAGGTATATACATTTAATGTCGACAGATTTATGGTTATAAAGATAGACTGACTAAGACACCAAGCCTTGCAGAATGAACATGCAATGGATTGGGAGCAGATATTGCACAGTGCACAGGTCCTGATATGGTAGCACACATCTATCTAGTGCTGGTACGGTACAGAGGCAATGTGTGTTCATACCATTGTGATCCCACTGGTCAAAACCCGAAACCACTGTGGTTCCCTTCAACCACTGTGGCTCACTGCTTCCTGCCGTTGCACCTCAGTACAGAAGCCATGAAGATCATTTAATAATGAGGGTGGCTCATGTGCTGTGTCAAGAAAGATTCAAAAGGTCGACTGTTCCAAAGTAAATCTACTAAACCTTGTATAAACAATTACACCAGTCATTTCTAACCTGAATATATACTTCAGGCTTGTCTGACAATGCTTCTCAGTAGCGTGAACAGCACTTCCTACATGCGTACTGTCACTTTTATACCACATGAGACAACAAACCAGGTGGGTTAGTTTATGGGACTGGAAAAGGACTGCAGTCTTTCTTACTGAAACCCTCCGTTTGTATGGCTCTCTGCTGCTGCACCCTCTGGTTGTCAGGCTTGTATTTTATAAAGATGTGTTGCTCCTCGTTGCTTCAGCCTGGGATGACCCACACGCAACCAGCCAACGGTTCTTTTTTAAAATTCTTGAGCACTGCATGCTAATAGCTTTTCACCGCTAGGGGCCAGAGTTCTTTGGTGATCTCAGTCTAGGCCAATGGATTGTAAGCCCCATCACAATCTCAGGTAAGGACTGTCTGCTTCTCCTAATCACGGTATTAGATTTCTGCAATTGGAGCTGCCAAGACTGCCACAGCATTGAACAGAAGTAACTGACGGTTCAATTAACTTGCTTTAGTGAAGAGTCTGCATTCCAGCCAGCTGCTTCTACCCATTCACTTTGCTGCTGGAGCGCCACAGCTCTGGCCACAGGTTTGCACCCCCTGTACAAAATTAACTCATTTTGCTTCATTAAGTCGAAAGGAACCTGCAGAATAATATTCTGTTAACATATTGAATTAATACCATTTTGGAGTTTTATATATACTAAACAGAAAACTGATAAATTGAAAATTGTGACATTTCAAAATTTGACATGAAATTCTGTACTACTGTTATGGTATCTGGTAGACTTTTGCAATATCATATAGTTTTTTTTTTTTAAATGATATCTCAATCCTAAAATTCTAGGTAATGTAAAACCTTTGGCTTTTGAATCTTTTTGCATGGTATATGCAAGTACACAATTGTATCAGAAAAGGTTAGGGTTAGGGTTATATTGTTCAAAGAGATTGATGGATCCCGTGCATTATAACTATGCATAGTAACATTGTAATGATGTGTAAGCACGCATGTATTTGCTACTATGTCAATACACCGTAATTAGAGACACTTCATGTAAAGTGTTGCCTACATGTGTTGTTGATTTTTGCGTCTCCATATCAGTACAGAGTCACAGTTGTGTTGCCTCTGATATTGTCTTTACTTTGCACAGCGTCCTTCTAAACATCCATTATTCAACCCAGCTACAGTACAAAGTCAACACACCCAAGGCCCAACAAACAATGCAAAAAGGCAGGGTGGACATATATTCAATACATAATAAAGCTGATATTCCAAGGCTCTTCTTAATCCAAGCAAACACAGTTTGTTTAAAGGACTTAACAGAGCAGGGCAGGGAGGGGTCACAGTAACCATTACTGGCACGTTCAGAGAGGATAGATGGCTCAGATAGGCAGACAATGGACTATTTCCACAAAGATTTAAAATGCTGGAGAACGACAGAAGATGCAGTTATCCTCTGGTACAGGGCTTGTGTCTGTTGTGCAAA
>NC_054564.1:8355337-8372837 GCF_017654505.1 Polyodon spathula | reverse complement strand
TTCATAAGGCTGGACCCTGTATTCTAACCTGACTGGCTTTGCACATGGACAGATCAACCATTCACAGATATGGCCACAAGTTTTGCATTACTTAGAATTTTAAGATTGTTTTAAAAACTATATGAACATAATTTAGATATTTTATTTAACATCATGTAATGAAATAAACTACAAAATTAAATCTCAAAAGTCTACTGAAATCCATAATAGTATTTCATGTTAGATTTCAAAATGTCCCATTTTTAAATGTGTCAGTTTTTCGTTAAGTGCATGGAAAACTGCAAAGCGGTGTGTAATTCAATATGTTAACATAACATTATTCAGCAGGTTTCATAGACTTTATGATGCAAAATTAGTTAACTCTATAGGGTGATGCTAAACTTTTGGCCAGAGCTTTACACTATGCCCCAGGCAGATCTTCCTCTAAAGGCATACAGTCCATGTGCAGTGCAGAGTTAGTCATGCAACAGGGCTCGCCGGTGAGAATCCTGGTCGTGCTGAGTTGCTGATCTTGGCTTGGGGTTCACTGGGAGTGTTGAATTAGTCTTTGTTCCCTGGCAGATTGTGGAGGCAAGTTGAATAGATACTGACTCCCCTCCCCAATACCCCAGATAATCACACAGCTCTTAAGGGAGTTTGTTTTCCTCTCCCTGCCAGATTGCTTGCAGTGAGGGTGAGTTGTTCAATGAAAGGATTATTGGGGATCCAGATAAGAGTTGCATTACAAGCCTGCTAATCAGAATTTAATTATGCATTAATTACCGCAGGATAAAAGGATTCAGGTAGATCACTTGTGCATTTAAGACCCTAATGCATAAGAACTAGATTGTTCTGCCCCTTTTGCCAAATAATTTGCAATCAAACATGCATCTTGATGTACTAATTAATTACATAGCAGTTAACACATTGTTTAGTGGAGTGGAACATTTTTTAAGTGTCCTTGTTTAGTACATTAGGCATGGTAACCAGCTCTCAGATAGTGAGTTGGCTGAATAGGGTGGATTTTAATTGGGTTTTAAAAGAACAAATAAAAGTTGGGTTAGTTAGACCTCTCTAATACTCAAGGGTCCAATTTAACCAAGATATCCCGCCCACCTCACACAACCCCAACGATTCCAGACATGCTTTCACAGACAGTAATGTGCTTCGACTCCAGAGAAGAGATGAAATGACCCTGAAAGCAAAGCCTGCAAAGTGAGAAGTTTCTTTAACTCAGGAAAATGTGTTTGCTAAAAGCTTAGCTTGCTTGCTATTCCTGATCCCTTGGTGAGGATTGAAAATGATTTGGGGTTTTAAGCTGCAGTTGAACAGAAGTTTAACAGCGAAGAAGTTTAGCAGCGTGCTGAGAGAGGCGCTGTGTGCTGTGCTGCGAGATCATAAATCAAGCTGTCCTGTGCACACTGGGACAGATCTTGCTTGTTCTCTGCTGTAGGGAGGGGAATGCAGGGAGGCAGGAAGGAAGGGAGGGAGGGAGGAAGGGGGTATCATACTGCTGAATCCCTCCCTGACACAGCTGTTTAAATATATTTAAAGGTTCTCTCTCCTAAGATCCTTTTACACAAGATAACCCTAACCCTAACCCTAACCCCAACTCTATCCCTAAACCTAGCCCTAACCCTAACCATAACCCTAACCCTAACTCTATCCCTAACCCTAATCCTGACCCTAACCCTAACCCTAACTCTATCCCTAACCCTAATCCTGACCCTAACCCTAACCCTAACTCTATCCCTAACCCTAATCCTAACCCTAACCCTAACCCTAACCCTAACCCTATCCCTAACCCTAACCCTAACACTTACTGATATAATTATGCACTTACATATATTGTGCTAAAAGATTGCACATTAAGTACCTTGTACCTATGTATAGTAGCATTGTAATCATGTGCAAGCACACATGTATTTACTAAGTAACTACCATGAAAATGCATAGTAATTAGAGACACTTCATGTGAAATGTGACCAGAGGTTTAAACTTAACCTGGCTTCTGTTAGGTGCCACTGGTTGAAGGTGGGCGTGAATGTGGGATTCACCTCCTTAGTACAATCGTTAGGTGATGATTTTCCTGGTCAATTGAATGATCATTTCTGCAGGAGTATTACAAGTTTCCTGCCTGGAACTTTGCACATCTTGAAACGCTGTGCTCAGAACCCAGTGAGACTAGGTGAAACTATGCACTTGCTTCTTCAGCAGGTTGACGAAGGGGGACGGGAGCAGTTGGGCTCCATCTGCTCACCTCCTGTTCCAGGCTGACGGTTTTGAAATCCCCAGGCTGCGGAGTTTATCCTGCCTGAAACGATCAGGCTCGTTGAAGACAGAGCCGCTTGGAGATTGAGACGCAGACAGGAGGCTGGAGACCTGGCTTTCAATCCAGCTGCTCAGATCACAAAGGAAAGGAGTTTGGTGCTGGTATTTACATAGTCTCTTATTTTATTGAGAGAGCCCTGGGACTAATGAGCTCTAAACTTGTAAAGCAGCAGCATGTAATTAGGTGAGGAAGGTCAGTACAGCGGCAGACAGCACATGGACTGCCCAGTGGGTTTCCTTATCTTTTTTGCTCTGATATTCAATCTCCGCTTACCAACTCAAGTCCAATTTAATCCTGGTATATAAACAAAGACATTTCCTCCCAGACCTCCCTTTCACTCTGCGCTAACAGGGAGGACTTATCAACGGCAATTTCTGCAGGCTATCGATCTCCCTTCTCTCCCCCCGCCCCTTTCGAACCCTCTGACCCCTCAGATTGCTATCTCGGCTTCAACACTGATTTTTATTTTTCTTCATCTCTTTTCCCAGGAAGAGCTGGCAGCCTGCAGGCTGTTTTTTGAATTCTGACAGTCTTGGTCTCGAATACAAAGCTATGTATGCTCTGAAATCAATTCATATCAGAGGAAGAAAAGCTTTTCAAAAACATAAGCTGCAGTATATCTGTGTACCCCCACTCTCTCCCTCAATCTGTATCCCTACTGTAACACAGCCCCCTACTCTCCCTCAATCTGTACCCCTCTATACTGTAACACAGCCCCCAACTCTCCCTCAATCTGTACCCGTCTATACTGTAACACAGCCCCCAACTCTCCCTCAATCTCTACCCCTCTATACTGTAACACAGCCCCCAACTCTCCCTCAATCTGTACCCCTCTATACTGTAACACAGCCCCCAACTCTCCCTCAATCTGTACCCCTCTATACTGTAACACAGCCCCCAACTCTCCCTCAATCTGTACCCCTCTATACTGTAACACAGCCCCCAACTCTCCCTCAATCTGTACCCCTCTATACTGTAACACAGCCCCCAACTCTCCCTCAATCTGTACCCCTCTATACTGTAACACAGCCCCCAACTCTCCCTCAATCTGTACCCCTCTATACTGTAACACAGCCCCCAACTCTCCCTCAATCTGTACCCCTCTATACTGTAACACAGCCCCCAACTCTCCCTCAATCTGTACCCCTCTATACTGTAACACAGCCCCCAACTCTCCCTCAATCTGTACCTCTCTGTACTGTAACACAGCCCCCAACTCTCCCTCAATCTGTACCCCTCTATACTGTAACACAGCCCCCAACTCTCCCTCAATCTGTACCCCTCTATACTGTAACACAGCCCCCAACTCTCCCTCAATCTGTACCCCTCTATACTGTAACACAGCCCCCAACTCTCCCTCAATCTGTACCCCTCTATACTGTAACACAGCCCCCAACTCTCCCTCAATCTGTACCCCTCTATACTGTAACACAGCCCCCAACTCTCCCTCAATCTGTACCCCTCTATACTGTAAGACAGCTCCCAACTCTTCCTCAATCTGTACTTATACTGTCAGTATCACAAACGCTTCATAATTGCCTCCTGCTCACTTTAAAAATGCCTTTCATTTCATGTCTTGAAGTCTTTCTGTTCTGCACCATGTACAGTATGTGGATGGAAGATATTTCATTAATACGTGTAAAACCACAGTCACTTCAAAGCCTATATGATTGACCATAATGTAACAATTACAGTACTGCACCTGCGTTATGCAGCCTGATTTATCACCAGCACACTTCCCCCCCCCCAGGGATATTTCAAGTTTCTTCGCCTGCTGACTTCACATTAATCCAGCGACAGGATGCTAATCCATTTCTGTGATTATTTCTCCTTGCTGTGCCTGATCAGCCCATGCACAGCTCTCCACTGTTATTGTTCAGCTAATTCCACACTGATTACAGTATGTGTTTCGAGCGAACATGTTTCAGGGATCTTAAAACGCCGGCCCTCTGCAGCACGACTGTCCTCCTTCGCACGACCGATTCTTGGCGGTCCAGTGGTTAAGAAGAGGGCTTGATACCAGGAGTTCCCCGGCTCTAATCCCCTCTCAGCCATGGACTCACTGTGTGTGTGACCTTCTGCAAGTCATTTAACCCCCTGTGCTCCGTCCCTTCAGATGAGATGTAAAACGAGCGAGGTCCTAGTGGAAGTGACTCTGCAGCAGCAGATTCACCCCCTAGTGTCTGTAAATCGCTTTGGATAAAAGCATCTGCTAAATGGCACATTAATTCATAATCTATTCTCTGTCTGGAATAGAACTGAGCTATACAGCAGAGAACCGTCACAATGGGCAAGAGTAGATCCGACAGATAGCAGGCGCTCTGTTGGCAGCTGCTTCTTTTCCCAATAAGAAAAGTGTCTCCAGAGAGCGCAGTTCACTGCAGATTTCCACCTCCTAGTTAATCACTGGGGACTGGTCACGTCCTCAATTCAAACACGTTGCAGGCTGGCTGTCTCACTGATCCCCCCCCCCCCCCCCAAATCGCTCATCGCTGTGCCGGGGAGAGGCTGGGGACTAATAACTGGAAACGTGCTTTCTAGAAGTCGAAGAAGAGAACGGGGCAGCATTTCAAATGCTAATTCCCGGCAGATCATTTCCAAGCCAGGCACAATGGGTTTTCATGCAGGAGGAAAGTCTCAGATTGCAAACAGTTTATTTCCGGCTGTGTTTGTTGTTGTGTAACCCGCTCACGTCAGCTCTGCTTATCTCCCTGGCTCGGAGCCGTTCATATCGGTCACTAAGGATTATTTTTTTTAAGTAATGCAAAGCCATTGCTGCGGGGGGTCTTTTAAAGCGCCCCCGCACTGTCACTTATTTTCACAGCCTTATTAAGCGCAACAGCAGGTAGGCTCTTTAAACCCTTTCACTAAACATCCTGCCATCTTTCTGGGCTCGCTTCCAAAAACCCGGATTCACTTCAAACGGAGGAAGATGAAAAGATCTTTTTTGTTGTTGTTGTTGTTGTTGTTGTTGTTTGGATTATTACTGTAATTTAAATCCATTCCCACCTGCTGTGACTCGGATTATCTCTCCTATAATCTCCCCCGATCATTCTGCCTACTTGTGGCTGATTCAGAACGCGCACCCTGTCCTCTTTGGCTATAACCGTCAAGCTTTTAAATCCTCTATATTTTCCCCGATCTTCCGTTTCTTATCTGTTTAGTATCCTATAATGTGTGTCCTGTGTGATTATCTATTGTCATTTCTGATTACATCATAATGTCTTCTTACTAACCATCCAGCTGCTTCCCCTATTGGTTGACATGCTCTCAGCCAATAACAAGCGTTTGACCCAAGGGTAAGTGGCGTGACAATTGTATCAGAAAAGGGTTAGGGTTAATCGAACCAGAAATCACGGTTTGAAATGAAAATACTGCGAATGTCAGACCGACTGGAGCTAAGAAAAGGGCAAAACAGGTCAGAAGTGTGATCTTCTTTGGAGAGCTGTAATCGTGTTCATCTCTGGTGTGGTTACATTTCAAATAAAATCTTCAGCCCAGCAAACTGGTGAACACGGGCCTTCATATTAATAAGAGAAGAAAAGGGTTTTGAATGGCTTTGTCAGCGCTGCCGTGTCGACAGGCAGTGTAAACGAGCAATGAGAATTTCTTTGCTGCTTCAAATTGAAAAACAGAGGAATCAAGAGGCTGGCTGTCATATCTCCCATCCGTCATGCGGAAGAGGACCGGCTCTGATTTGTTGGGTCTCACTAATTGGAAACAGTGGCCGGTGACAGAGGCTGAATGAGAGGCTTGTGAAACCAATCATAGACGATCAATACAGAACTGCGTGTGTGTGTGTGTGTGTGTGTGTGTGTGTGTGTGCGTGTGTGTGTGAATGTATACGTGAGCATGTGAGTGTGAGTGTGTGAGCGTGTGTGAGTGTGTGTGAGTGTCTGTGTCAGATCAGAGCATTCTGCTCCTGGGCTGGTGCATCGCCACTCTGATACCAAAGCAAATGATGACATCAATTATGTTCAACCCTGACAAATAATCCTGCAAAACAGCCTCTTATTAATGAATGATTGTCAACCAGAGTCTATTGAACTGTCGGGATGGCAGCTCACCTGTGACTAGTCTTTCACTTCTGGGGTCCTGGGCTCCCTCACCCCCTAAGAGTAAGGGGGCTCCTTCCAGTCCAGAGCAGGCTTGAGGCACGATCTGCACTCACCTGATTGTTCTGCATGAGTAACCCACTCCAAATCATTTCCAATAGCAACAAGTGGTACTAAAATATCAACACAAGGGCCCTGTACAAAGAAAGAAAGAAAGAAAGAAAGAGGCAAGCAGCATGTGAACGGGTAGTGGAGCGCACATCGCTTCAAAGAGCGAACAGATCAATAAAGAGCAATTTGAATCAGCGCTGGGAGAAATGAAAAAAGGAATTCAGGGATAAAAAGATTTGAACAAACAAAACACCTCACAGGAGACCAGAGCTGGGGGAGGCATGCTGCTTAAAATAAGCATAGAACTCCCCTCACGCAGGCAGAGGAATGATCACGATCTTTAGGAGCTGTGAAAGGACTGTGTGGAGAACCTTCGCACTCTCACTGAGCTGGTCTGCAGCACCAAGCCTTAAAGTCATTTTAAACACCTGTAAGAGAAACCCAATTATCATTAAAGATACACAGTCTGTAGGGCATTATATGTCTTGAAGTCCATTATAATAGCAGTAAAACAGAGAAGGGTTCAGCCGTGTCATAAACCTCACAAAGGTCACTCCGTTTATAGGCCTTCTGAAACCTCCAGCGTGTTTACAGCCCTCCTGCTCTCCTCGGAAGGGCTCTTGAACATTTGATTTATTACAGCGATTTGAAGAAAAAACTCAAATCTGCCCGGCAACACAGCGTTACAAAACAGGGAACTGCAGAGATGGTGACTGACAGGCAGGAAAACTAAAGGAAAGCGGAACAAAGTATCAAGTTATCCTTCTTCCCTTTTCCTTTACAGGGCGGTTTACACTTCGGGGCGAACGAGAACTGCAGATGTGTTGAATGGTTTAAGTAAGGCTAGCCTGCACACCCCTTTAATATGACAGCAGCAACCAGGCAACCACACTCCGAATCAGCAGACTGCTGCAAACAGAATCATCTCCTCTTCAATCAATCCGCCCTCGGCAAAAGGCTGTTCCTTAAATATAATTTCAGGAAAGAAATCGCTCCCATCTCGAGGTGTTCCGTGTTGATAACGTTGACGAGGCATGGCAGCAGTAGACAGGTGTGGAGGGGCTTTGCTGGGAGAAAAATTACAGGTTTAACCCTTCCTACTCTCAGATCTACCTCCACAAAGAATCACCTGCAGTAGAAAATGCACTAGACTTCTAGAAACAAGAAAATGCACAAGAGTGCTACAGAACTGACTGTCGATTTTTACAGATCGCTGTGTGTATTTTTCAGAGGCTCAGAACGAAAGCTTGGTGCAGAAGCCTTTCACTGTGCGTTCTTAGCTCTGGTCCAAGGGGGCTGCACACGTCGCTAATGCAGAGCAGAGTGCATGCAAGACACGTGACGAGAGACTAGGAAATAGCAGATTCACACCTTGTTTCTCACAGTCCAGTAAGGAGCCGTGTCAGGATAGACAGCCCTGTCAATGGCTCTCATACCCGACAGGCTCCCTGTCAACGGCTGTCTGACAAGATTAACCGACGCAGGCTCAGAGCGGCAGGCTGCAGCAACGCGTTAGCATTGACAGGGGACAGACTGGAGCACTCATCTGCAGGCTGGATCGGGAATTCAGGGGGAATTAATAACAGCGTGCAATCAGAGCTGCCTGATAGGAGTGATTCGCTCCTGCGCTGCTTCGATTACACGCATACGAAAGCAGAACCAAGAGTCAGACGCGTTTCCACTAACCTCAACACCCACTCCCTCCCTTTAAGATTTCATTAGCAGCTATCTGTTCTAGGCCTTGAACACAGGCAAGTCACATGACTTAGCTCCCAAACAGCATACCATTGTCTACATTGACAGGAAAGTTATACTCATCCCACTGGGATCCTATCCTCATCCATTACCCTGCAGGAACCCCAGCTAGCAGAACCATCAGCAGAACACAGCATCACCAGCCATGGCAGCACAATGGATTGGGAACAAACAACACACTGTACAGTTCTCCAGACACCCTTCCACACTCTGTCTTCAGTGTTATTGCATTTTCAAGCCAGTGTGATGTCATTTCCCATTCTACCAATGGCAGATCTGGTCCCTTTGCAGCTGATAGCATTGCTCCTTAGACAGTACAGTCAGTGCATTGGTTTGGAATGTCACTCAGTAATAGCTGTTAGTGAACTGGCACACTTCTGAACGCTTCCTCTCTGCAGTAAACTGTGTTTAATATTCCAGACGATCCCTCTTGCTTTGCCCCGTGGTGCTGAGTCCCATCACCATTAAACAAGGGACTGATTACGGGGGAAATGTTCGGGAATGTGAAGAATCGAGCCGCTGTGCTCCCAGACGAAGAGGATCAGGGGATTCGTTTCTGTAGAGGCGCTGTTTCCTAATTAATCTCAGAGCGGGGCCCCCTGCTTCGCCCTGTCACTTCCTAAAAATGAAACACTGCTGGTAATTTGTTGAATTGGTTCTTGTGGAGAGGGAGCCTGGTGTGTGAGAGAAAACACCAAACACAGAAAAAGCACTTTCTCCCTCGGTGACTCCGGGAGTCCTGGATACAGAAGCATCGTCTACCAGGCGTCGAGCAAAGCCTTCAGCCTGGATAAAGTGTACACTTCATTGCTTATCTGCCTCAACACTTTAATGTGGGAATTGTAGTGTCCAGGCAGATAAATAGCACAGTAAATAGGCACAGTAACTTTGCCTGGTAATTTTGAACGGTACATTTATACAGTAAATGTTCGGTTTCCCTCTCCCACGCCTTTCCCGCGGTTATACTATGCATTTGCTACAGTCTACCGTTTCAATTTCAATTTTCTTTATTTCAGTTATATAGCGCCTTTCATACCGCAGTATCTCAAAGCACTTTTTGACACAATAGTTTCCAACCCTGGTCCCGGGGAACCCCACTGTGTCTGCCATTCCAGCCGAGCTCTCAATCACTGAACTAGACCCTAAATTGAACAGCTCATTTGCTAAATTAGACCTTTGTAATTGTTTTGAGCTCTTAAACAGTTGCAGAGTTCAAGTTAGCTCTAAAATGTTCTAGTAAACTTGAAATCTGCAAGTGCACAATCATGCAGTATCCTTACATAGCTGTATAGCGCTGTGGTGGGATAATGGGAAGTTGTTGTAAACTCCCTGCGTTCCTCAACTTTTCAAAGCTCTTCTGTGTGTGTGGACGGCAACGCACGGGCATCTCAGTCCATTGAACTGAATGAAGAGGCGTGGGCTGGACATGAACCGCTAACTATACGGTCTTTCCATTCAACTGAAAGAGACAGCTCTTAGTGGAGAGATCGTGTTCTAACATATGTATTATTAACTCACCGGCCGCGAGGAAGAGACCCGTTACATCAAGGCAGGGGTAGCACAGATTTACACTCAGCATAGACAAACCAACGTTGTGATTGCATCAAAGTCGCCTGTAATCCCCGGAGCGCGCCGCCGCTGAGCAGCTAATTGTGTCCGCGGGACTGGCGCAGACGCTCTGAACACCCTCATTAAAAAGGCTGTCGCTGTGTCACAGGAGCGGAGCCCCGCTTTGAAGAATCTAGCCTTGCAATTACTACTGCCTACTGAATAATCCGAACCTGCAAATTAGAAAATTACAGCGTCAATTACCAGGGCTGCAAGGCTGCCTTCAGGAGTGCGGCACCTGGAAAGGGTTTGAAAAAGATTCTCGTCTCGTTGTTATTCCCCCAGTTCTAATAAAGTCGTTTTTGCATTTTTTTAAGTACAGCTAGGTGCATAGCCACAAGCCTAACGGGTGAATACCATTTCCAATAGCATGCGTGCATTTACTGAGGAGTAACTCAGTAAATACACGCGTGTTTACACGTGATCATAATGTTATTATGCACAGTTACAATGTACTTCATGTGTATTAATATTATGTATTTACCCAAACCTTATTCCTATACCTAAGCATACTCTAACTCTAACCGAAAATCTAACCCTAACCCTTTTCTGATACAGTTGTTAGGGTACTATTTCGTGTATTCTGCACTTCCCACTGTATTTAGTGTACTGTTTTATGTATTATGCTACTATCATGTATTATGCAATGAAATCTATTATGCATTGTTAGAAGCTGCATGTTGAAACACAGATGTGCTGCTTTGGGTTGTCATTGTTTCTGCTCAAGAATACAGATTGTCCTTGCAGTCTTTCCAAACCTGATAAAAACACAAAGTGGGATCTTTCCAAAGAGCCGCATCGCGGAGCTCGGTAAGCCGTGCTGTGCTGTGCAGGGCTCCAGAAGCATCCTCTATGAGAAACTAGATCATATATTATTCAGCTCTTCAATTAAACCGGCTGCATGGTCCTGGCAATGCATACCCTGCCTGTGAGGCAAAGGTGTTCGTGGTTAGCATGCCGGCAAGTGCAGCTCCTTTTAAATCAGCCCGTGTCATCTTGTAGCGAAGCATATTTCTCATTAGTGAACCAGCTGGAGTGGCAGCGCTGTGTGAGCCCTTCATTCATCATCTGGCGTCCCAGGCACGTTCTCGTACGGGCACACTGATCAGAACCTGCCGGGAGCCAGGGGGGTTAGTAAAAGATTTCTGCCATCTGCACACAGCCCCGCCCAGCAAGACTCAGAGCCAGGTAAGGATGATTTCCCTGCTGGACTCACCTGACCTCAGGACCTCGTTACTGGATCCTCAGCTGAAGCACAATCCTTGCACTGTTGCACTGCTATGATGTCACTGCAGATCTCAATTGTTCTAATCCGAACGGGTTGCATTTGATTTTCTATTGTGTTTTAGTAGTATAATGTGCACTTATTGTAAACTGTACTGTATTTAAATATGGTTTTGCATTGTAACCCTGTAACACCTGTAAGTCACCTTGGATAAAGGCGTCTGTCAAATAAACAAATACTGATAATAATAATAACAAAAGTTCACCATAGTTATAAAACATTACAAAACAGAGAGGCATGGTAAATATTTGGGATGATAAAAAAAATGCCAAACCACGGTAAACGATGGTAAACTGTGGTAAACCATGGTAAATGATGGTAAACGATGGTAAACGATGGTAAATGCATAGTAAAACTATTGGACATGGATGTGGGAAACTATAAAACTGCCGTGCACATTAAATCCAAGTAAATCTTTGAAAGCTGATATCCTCAACAGCCATTGCATTTGAGCAGTCTGAAGGCAGGGAGCTCAGTATTATATGGTTAGAACTGAAGAAAATAAAGAACGAGTGCTTTCCAAAAAGAAGATGAAGTTCCTTTTTCTGATTCAATTGTGTACTTATATAGATCATATAAAAGATGTACTTTGTAACTGCTCATAATCACATTGTAATGATCTGTAAGCACACATGCATTTACTAAGTAACTACCACATAGATACACAGAGATTAGAGGCACTTCGTGGAGAGTGTGACCCAGGGGATGTATTGCAGGGTTTGTGATTTCTGGTAATACTGTCAGTTCTTGGTCATTCCCAATGTGCCTATAGGAAGTGAATGGAGAGGCAGAGAGCGAGAGACACAGTGGAGCATGGATGTCTGTGAATGTTTCCAATCAGCTGGCCTGCTCTGGGACTGAGCTGACAGGACATGCTGTCGCTGCGTCTGTGAGAGAGCGACCGGATAATTGGATTACTGAGTTGGCTGAGGCTGTGGATTCTCAGAGCGCTCAGCTGAGAGGATGATACAGCCATTTTAATGATACGGTCAGCGCTGGACAGAGCGATCAGCTCACTGTAATGATACAGCCAGCACTGGATAGTGCTGTACTGGGGATCTGAGAGCCAGCTAATTCAATACAGTCCAGTATAGAGAACTCAATGCTGTACTGGGGATCTGAGAGCCCGCTAATTCAATACAGTCTAGTATAGAGAACTCAGTGCTGTACTGGGGATCTGAGAGCCAGCTAATTCAATACAGTCTAGTATAGAGAACTCAGTGCTGTACTGGGGATCTGAGAGCCAGCTAATTCAATACAGTCTAGTATAGAGAACTCAGTGCTGTACTGGGGATCTGAGAGCAGCTAATTCAATACAGTCTAGTATAGAGAACTCAGTGCTGTACTGGGGATCTGAGAGCAGCTAATTCAATACAGTCTAGTATAGAGAACTCAGTGCTGTACTGGGGATCTGAGAGCCAGCTAATTCAATACAGTCTAGTATAGAGAACTCAGTGCTGTACTGGGGATCTGAGAGCAGCTAATTCAATACAGTCTAGTATAGAGAACTCAGTGCTGTACTGGGGATCTGAGAGCCCGCTAATTCAATACAGTCTAGTATAGAGAACTCAGTGCTGTACTGGGGATCTGAGAGCAGCTAATTCAATACAGTCTAGTATAGAGAACTCAGTGCTGTACTGTGGATCTGAGAGCCAGCTAATTCAATACAGTCTAGTATAGAGAACTCAATGCTGTACTGGGGATCTGAGAGCAGCTAATTCAATACAGTCTAGTATAGAGAACTCAGTGCTGTACTGGGGATCTGAGAGCCCGCTCATTAATCAGTCTGAGAGCCAGCTGCAGATCTGATTGCAAGTTTTCACGTACACCTCAAACCCAATGAATTTGATGCAGGTTGACACTCTGTTGAGGTTTGCTGTGTGTCTTCAGAACAGCTGTCTACAGATCAAGAGAAGCTGGGTTCGAGTGAGTTTGGCCCTTTGATTTTTGTAGCATGTAAAGAGCTACCCGCTGAATTGCAAGCGCTGATGAAAGGAGACACGTTTTTACAGACTAAATGATTCATCTGCTTGCAGATTGGTAAGGGCTGTTATCTACCGTTTTCTTGCCTCACTGTTTATGTGGAACAAGGCAAAGAGGTCCCAGGAGACCCGGAGAATGACAAGCTCTCGTGAATGTTTTACTATTCAAGGTTAATGAAAAGAAAGGTCTTGTGTTTTTCAAAGGAGTTAAAATCGAACACACCATCTAGTGAGGTTCGGGTTTGAACCTGTCGCTTCGGTCCCACCTCTAGCACAGAGAGAGGGTCAGGGAAGCTTCCTGATGAGAATCGCTATAAGTGTGCTAACTGCAGTAAGTATTATCAAACGGTAATGACATTGTGTCTGATATATTTTTATTAAAAAGTTCTGTCTTTGTGAAACTGCCAGTTGTGATCTCTTATTAGAAATGCAATTTTTGTGGTAGAACTACCAGTGTTCATTTAACTTAAATGAGTTTTTTACTCTTTCCCTCCCTCTCTCCTTCCTCCCCCCTCCATGTCTCCTAGGGGGAGGGGGGGGGACGAGTAGCCCAGAGAGAGAGTCAGCGAGAGAAGATCGTTTCAAAACCTCTTATTATTTTTAATGAAATGTTGTGAGTGGTAGCTAACAATAGTGTTTTGCGGGCTTTGTTTTTGATTATATGGGCGTCGTGGGTTGATAATAGAAGGATGTTAATTAATAAAATGATCATTTTCCTGCAGGGACGTGTTCATCTTGTCAAGCAAGAAAAATGAGAAATAAGAGCTCCATCTGTGCTCTGTACTCCACAATATATACATATAGGGTAGTTTAAATACACATTGTGAATGTATTTCCATACTAACAGTCACAGAACTGTGTGATAATCACATGACATATTAAACATACATACGAGTGAACAGGAACGACAGTGTAAACTATAAGTGTAGTGACGATTGTTCTGATAGTCTTTGTTTGTACTGTTTAAAAGGAGACTGTGCAGCCCCATGAATCATTTTAAATCAATACAGAGCATGTGTTTTTGTCGAGACAACTCTTGTGATTTAAAACAATCGTTGTGTTTATTTTTATACCTGTGTAGTACGTATGTTATGAAACAGCCACTCTGCTCTTCACCAGATGGATTTGTTGGGATGTGGCTCCATCTGGTGGTGAATGGGAAGAACTGAGTGTAAATCAAGCTGTACCGGCAGAATTACCCTTTTGAAAAAGCCTATATAATATAACTCTATTGATTTGTTATATACCGTGCACAAAGAAATCTATAGAAACCCACAGGTAAATCTTTTTGGTAAATGGTAAAAGCTAGGGATTTTTATATAAGTATCATTAGCTTGGTTTCTATTAACCTGTTAGCCCTGAGTGTCTTGATCTGTGAGATCTGGCACCACCTTGTGGATGACAGTAAATACACAGTACGTGTGCTGTAGTTAGAGACTGTGAAGTGTTACCCTGTATTCTACCACCAGGTGGAGCAGCATCTACACAAACCAGCAAGACGTTACAGGAGTTGTATTTACTTAGCAGTACAGTAATTCACTGCAGTCTGAACTGAGATTTCCTGCTATCCGCCGTGGCTATAAAATAAATTAGGATCCCTGGGCCTCAATACAAGCCTGCTCTGACGGTCGCACTGAATCAAGCAGAGTTGTGGGGAGGTGCTGTGAAGGAATTCAGCGTTTCTGGAATGTCTGTCTGGGGCAGGCAGTCGATATTTTAGGAGCGCTTTAGTGTCGAAGGAATTTCTCTTGGAACACACCTCAGTATGGACGGCTAGCTTAGTGCACAGGGAGTTATTCCACCCGGACTAGACTAGCTTTCATCTCAGGAGGCCTGGGTTCTTCAGTTCTGTCGTCGCTCACATTCTGCAGTACAAATGGGGTTAATTCCACCAGCTACATCAACAGCAGTATTATCTTTATTTCAATATGTGTGTTCTTTACTGGGAGGTAATTGTATCACAATGGTATAGAAACACAAGAGAAATTGGTAACCCATTGCATTCCCATGGTACCCTAAGAGCACCAGACAGACAGTGTGCTGGCATGTCAGGATCGCTGCACTGTGCAGTTCCTGCTCCCAGTCCACTGTGTTGCCATTGCTGGCGATGCTGTGGTCTGTTAATGTTTCCGTTAGCTCTGGTTTCTTGGGGCTGGTTTTTCAGTTCTTTCAGTGAAGGGTCTGTGGGTTTTATGACTTGTCAGCTGTTGTGTATTAGCATGCTTTACAATCACTCTGCCTTGTGGTTTAACGGAAGGAATTGACTTGATAAATGTGTTTGTAATCCACCGGGGAGTGTAGAATTGCATTTATTTTGATTTGGTTTGTATGGCTTGTTGCTTTTTTTCTATTTAATATTTCATCTCTGTTTCACGAGGCAGCGTGCTGCCGGCTGAGCAAGGTGAAATAAACAGAGCTCCCACACTGACTGGCCCCTGGAGCCCCGGGGCGTGGGAGAGAAAGAAAGCCGCCTCCTGTAGCAATTCCACCCGTTTGATTAGTCATTCCGCTCGGCGCGGCTTCGCCTCATTTCAGATCTATTTATTCCATTTCATTCCGTATTTATCTCATTTTTCTCAGACTCTCATTATTATGTTTCCACTCCACTGCTTCCTGACGACACTGCTGACTCAAACCAGCTCTACAGCTGAAGGAAAATCTCATTGCGGTGAGCTCTGGAGAAAGGCTGGGTTTAAGAGTCCCTGAGGGGAATGGGTTCTGTATTTCTTTCATTTATTAATAAAAGATCTGGATGCCGTGCTGGCTCTTTAATCCAGTAATCCAGTCGGGTTCAACCACACGGTAAAAGACGGGCAAAAAAATGGCCAAGAAAGTGGTCCAGCAATTTTTAAATATTTAAAAAGCTTTTTGTAAATGTTTGAAGTACAATTAAAAACGCCTGTGTACTCACACTGTGACAATATTAGCACACAGTCCCATTGAATATTAACACACTGTTTCTGCTGCGGACTGTGCGTATTGGTCAGCAATGTCCAGCAGAGCCAAAGCTACTGCAGTGCATGCGGGAGGCACAGCTGTGGAAGCCAGCTGTCAGAATCCCTGTTAGCCTAACTAATAGTTATGAATAAATCCATGGGGTTATATATTAACCACTCTGCACAGCGGCGTGCGGAAACGCGCGATACAAATTCATCAGCACTTTAATAAACAACCAATTAACCAGCTCTAATTGGGTTCTAATCAAATGGGTGAACGAGACACTTAGGAAAGCGCTGTCCCTCACAAGGGAGGGGGCAAGACAGCAGCTCTGCAAAGGCAACGGTTCTTTACAAGGGTAGCAGACCACAGCTGCAATGGCATGAGGCTTCCATTGGTAGAAGACTGGTATCCCATCTTGACCGATCCCAATGCTGTGAGCACACAGTCCACATGGCTGCTAATCCCCTGCAGTCCTCTATCAGCACCAGACCGTGTGCTGCCGTATCAGGGCCGCTGTACTGTGCGATATCTGCTCCCAATGCATAGTGCTGCCATTGCTGGTAATGCTGTGGTCTGCTGATGGCTCTGCTGGCTAGGGCTGCTTTAGTGTACAACACTGGGACCCCAACGCGTTTCTTTGAATTTTTCTGTAGTCGGATTTGTTGTGTCATCTTCAGACTTTGCCAGCCTTTCATTTGAAGCTTAGTGACCCCACAAGTCGAAGCCTAATCAGCTCTGGGCTCTTAGGAAAATTTAAAAAAGAGATTTGTGACCGTTTGCAAGTTAATTTTCTGCTACGGTGAGCACCGAGCTCCGACATTTATTTCCCCAATATAACACAAGTTGAACGCAATTGCTGTGATAAGAGCAGGCGCTCCAAGGGATTTTACCCGGGTGTCAGGGCACCGCGCCAGCGAAGGAAACGAAAAGAGAGCTGACAGGCAGTGGATCTTCTGTGTTAATGTTGTTTAGCTTGGCCTGAATGGTGCAGAGCAATACAATATACCTTCTCACTGAGGACAAAAGACATGAAGGAAATAAGAAGACGATCCTCACAGGCGCTCAATATAACAATTTGGGTTCTTTTATTCTTACTGTGTCTTGAGTGATAGGCGACGTAATGGCCAGCCGCCCAAACTGAAGTATAAAAATATATGGAAAGGTGCAAAATGGGTTTCAGATTTTGAACTCGCAGAGTCAAGGGACCTGGCAGGGATACGGATACACTGCGAATGCTACACAGCGGCAGTGTTCTGTCGACTAATCGAAAGGTAAAGCGGTCTGACAGCAGCTTTGCTTTAATTGCCGCAAAAAGATTTCCCACTTGTGTAGTTTCAGAGTCAGACAGCCGCGTCCTTTCGTTCCTCCTTGCGGGTTTCATCCTTGCTGGTTGTGTTTGTGTTCATGACAGAGCGGTCGGGAAGCTGTGATCGATGGCTTCTTCGCTGATGAG
>NC_054564.1:8285337-8347837 GCF_017654505.1 Polyodon spathula | reverse complement strand
GGTACTTCAGTCTGTATATGGCCGTAAATACTATACGAATAACAGGTCGAGAAGCTCAGCCAGTAGATGTTCAAATTCCCAGTTGCTGAAGTATTTTGAGTTGCTTTGTATCGATTTAGATTCTCCTTTCTGAGGGAAAGCAGGTACTGTCAGCGTATGACTGTTGTAGTTTTTCGCTGCCTTTCTCGATGAAGTTCTGTGTTGTCCGTGTGAATCCAGCGCCAGGTTAATTTAGGATCTCAAGAGCATCCCTCAGTAGTTTGTTCCTAGCTGTAACTGTTGAAACAGGTCAGCCTGTTTTTCTTTTCACATGCAATAGCGCTTAGCGCTCCTCGTGTGATACAGTAGTAACCGCGCTTGTTTTGTGATATGGGGGGTGAAACGGCGCAGTGAAATAAACCCAGAGCCGTCTGGGGTAGGCTGCTAATCACAGTGCGCTGGAAACAGTAAATCATTACTGCAGTTTTGAATTAGAGAGACACCGTGTGCTAATTAGAGGAGTCGTGGGTCATTACAACAAGTGACATTTAGAATGAAGCGCTCTTATTACCGAAATGAATTACATTGTAATTCACGGCAAAGACAGCCATTGAGAACGACATAAATCCACAGTAAAACCAAATGTGTATTATTATTATTATTATTATTATTATTATTATTATTATTATTATTATTATTATTATTATTATTATTTAAATCTGAAACCATGTATATTCATTTAGAGTCTGTCTCATTTACTATGCTCTCTAGGAACAGACAGCATTGCAAACTGAAATGCTGTTAATTCATTATTATGACATCATTTAATATGAATACAATACATTTAACATGCATGTCCGTCAATGTCAGAATCCTTGCTCTCTGTAGAGCTCTGTACGATCAGTCAATCTATTTGAATTACTTTTCTTTCTTTTTTTGTCGTTTTCTGAAGAAAACAAATCTGTCTGCGTATCTGTATAGTTGTCTATGTTTTTGTTCATTATTATTTGGCTATTTTAATCTTCTTGCTTCAATCTCTAGGGATGTTAGTCTCTATTAATCTCTATTATTTTTTCAAAACCCAAGATTTGGGAAGTCTTTTCTCGTTAGTCAGTTACGGCATTCCTTTTCCGAAACTCGTTTGAATGACATTTTCTCAGAAGAACCGGCCAAAAAAAAAGCAATCAATGCAAAAAACTGCAAAAAACATTAGAGACTTTTTAATGCAGTCGATAGTCATGGCAAACTGAAAGAAACTGCATGCCCAATCTGATGAGCTGAGATGGTTCGCTTTTTATCTGGCGTCGCTTGCTCCACTCGTCTATTGTATTGAATCTTTGAAGAGCTTCTCCACTCCCCTCACACATGAACACGCATATCTGACATTGCCATACAGAGAAGACCTCTTAATGCAGGCGCGCCCGTGAGCATTCATTTCAGAGAAAGAAGAGACCTTTTCACAATACTGAGATTTGCTTTTATTTATAACTATGTGCAGTTAATTCTGTCAGCCAGGAATTCTGTGAACCGTTTTAACTCCCTCCCCCATTTGCATTGAGCTGAAGCAGATATCCTGGGTGTAATTGGCTTGCTCATGGGATCGCAGGACACCCACTGACCTTCACTTCTCTGGAGCTAATCGCTGGGATAGCCATTCTAAACTGGGGGAGAAAATCGGCTAAAATTAAAGCAAAACACCATGACAAAAAAAAACCTAGGTGGATAATGTCCAAAGACATGTTCCCACAATATTGCTGCTTCTCATTACTTCACCAGCAGTGCTCTGGGGCTTTCACTGAGCTGTATGTCAGAGCCCCCATCTATTGATTAAATACAGCAAATTATATAGCTCTATACAGCTCTTCAATGCCCCCCTATTGGAGGTATTTAACCACACAATAATAACACGAAGGCTGCAGTGAATCAGACGTGGTACAGGGGGCACCGTGCCCTCTCCCAGCTCCAGTCCTCGTCTGAGCAGTGCATTATCTTATTTAAAAGCACATTGAAGCACCTGGCATAGCACTGCCAACAGAAAGGGCTCTTGTATTGTGTTCAAACTAAGCTGCACCATGAGCAGGTAGCATACAGTAAATACAGTACAGTAAATACAGTATAATTATAAATCCCCAAAAAGTACTCACTTCTAAATCTTCTGTAGTCATCTTTGTATTACTTTAGTATAAATACATGTTAATTTGGATTCATATGTTGTTTTTTTCTGACTTTATGTGAACAAAAAGACACACATCTGCCCATTTTCCCATTGGAAATAGTGATATTTTGAAATATCACTGTCCTGGTCACAAAAGCAAAGTCTGTGGGGAATAATAGCCATTTTCTATACTTTTGAGGCATAAGCAATTAAGAAATAACATTTACTACCCAGGAACAAAAATTGTGTTACACAGTGTTATCGATGTTGTAGTCGAGCCGCTGTGTCACTCTGAAGCTGAACACACAAGCTACCATCGCTGCTGCCCAGGAGAGGTTATCAGTGTGATCAAGCACACAACGGGTATTAAAACATGCAGAGGAAATATACACATCTGATATCTGTCCCATTGACGTAGGAGGTAAAGCTATAAGTACAGCACACAACAATTATTCTATGGGATACTGCAGTGACCAATAGTAATTGAACAGGCTAAAAATAGTGTTCGGAACAGTAAACAGACCAGCGCAGATTCAGTCTGTTACTGCCAGGCAGTGATTGGTCTACTCTTGGGGAGGGGGCTTATGGAGTTAATGACATCACAATGGCAGGTTCTGAACAGAGCTGCAAGACTCGGAGACCCTCATAATGCCATCGAATCAGAGCAGGTTCCTGACCACAGCATGACCAGCAGTACAATTTGAAGCACATCTTGCACAGTCCAGCTGCCCTGATACCGCAGCACACTGTCTGTCTGGTGCTCATAGGGGACTGCAGTGGATTAGCAGCCATGTAGACAGATTCTGCAAGGGTGTTGTTTAGGGGAGAAAGCACTGGTTTCACAATCCCATTGTTTTGTGATGTTTCCAGTTGGCCAGGATCCATTGTAAGTTATTCTGTTCTACTCCAGGCTCTTATTCTTTAGCGTTTGCAGTTGACTGCATTTATTAAGAGCTTTTTTCTCATTGTGTGTGTTTTTTTTCCTGGAAAGCTGACAGCGTTATTTATTGGTTCATTTATTGTGTTTGTTATGAAGCCGAAAGCCATTCTCTCTGCTGTCAGCGTGAAGATTGCTCATACATTCCCAGAGGCAGCCCAGCTCAGACACACACTTCAATACCTTTGTACTGCCGCGGTCTTCACAGGAAATTCGTTTACTTTGTTGAATACAAAGTGTATCGTTACTGTTTGGGATAAACGTGGTAAACAAGCCCATTGTACCAGAAAGCATTTCATCTAGAACTTCAAAAACAATCAATAATGATCAAAGCCAGTCAGACCCAAGCAAGAATCGTCCACTTTCACGCACTAGCATGTGAGGAGAGGACAAGCCTACACTGAACGAATCAGAGCATAGCGTTTGAAATTTAGCCTGTAAGTCAAGTAAACACACGTTTCGGCCCTTCCTCCTTCTCCTCGCCCGTCACATTGATCACAGCCTTTCAGAGACAAGCAGAAGGAATGGTTTTCAGATCAGATGGGTTTTTTTTCAATGACCCTACAGGGAGGGGGGGGGTTTGCCCTGTATTTGTTACAAGCAGATATTTCAGATTCTGTGAATTTGTGAATGCTGGTGGTGTCGCAGGCACTCGTAATGTGTTCTTTATATTCCTTGGCGGGGGTATGCATAAGCATTGGGTCTGCTGCAAAATACATGCAGAATTTGACTCCACAAAGACCCCATTGCTCATGCTGGTATCGTTGAACAGCATCCCATCTTCAAATAAACATTTTAATGAGCAGTCTTGCAAATGAAAAGTTTACAGGCAATGCACCGCTTCAGAATGGACATTCATTCTGAAATGCGTTTTTTGCAATGGTGAGTGACTGCTGAGACTGAGGGCGTATCAAACGTCCCAATTCGGAAGGTTTTGGGATCATGCCTTCATCAGGGGTTCATCAAAGCACAGAGGAAAGCGTCAGCCTAAGTGTTTGTCTGCTTGACCTGGTTTCGTATCAGTTTTGCCTCAAGAGTTTATGACTGGGTGTTTGAAATGATGGACGACCCTCCCAGAGGGATTATTAAAGCATCAGCTTTATAATTCAGACAGCATGGTCCCTCTCTCTGTGACTGTTTGCCGTATGTGTGGACTGCAGCATATTGCTCTCCACCCCCCTCCAGGTCTCTCCTAGCAGAATAACAAACGCTGAGCTGAACTGCAGTGGCTTTGATCTACCAGGGGAATACAAACTGGTGAGGAGATGCCTATCTCGACATTTCAAGATTCATTTATTTGACTGGAATAAACCCCTGAGACTTCAAAACTACTGTTGAGTTTCTGAAGAGCTGCACAGCCTAGCCAAGCAAGGACGTAAAGCAAATTCGTAATAAAGCATGAGAGTGTAACAGAGTATGGAGAACGAACAGAGTAATGGCAAAACCATGGGCAAGCACGATAAAAGCAGGGTGAATTGTGTCCAACTAAGTCATGCTTAAAAGAAAATGTGATTATTATGATCCTGGAATCAAATATGCTTTCTGAGAAGTCTTTTTAATGACAATGCAGACAGAGTAGTAAATTAGTGCAAGAATGCAGTAAAAGATCACTTTTAGAAAACGTCAAACCGTTTGTCATTGAAATTTCTATGATCCTATTAGAATTTTTCAATTCAGCACTGTTTGAGGGATAGGGATGAGGGTTTAAAATAGAAATGCTTCTGTGGATCTGTAATGTGTGTTTCAAAGTTAATGCCTGTTGCTATTCTAGCAAGCCTCAACCTTGACATGGTGAATCCCACAATGTCACCTTGACATGGTGAATTTATTTTTTGTATTTTCTTCTTATATTTCAGAACAGAGCGGGCTGTTTTTGTCATACAGCTGGACTGGAGAGATCGTTTTTGCAGTATTGCAAAACCCTCCGGTTCCCACAGTAAAAAAAATCCCTTTGCGTGTCAGAAGATGCACTCAACATGCCCTTTCCACTAGAACTATTTGCCATAAGACCCTGCCAAGCTTTTTTTTTATGACGGAACATGCTTAATTTCCTTTTACTCCACTTAAGAAAAACAAACAAAAAATATCTTGAGAGCAGCCCATTGAAAAAGTGACGGGAGAAGATAGATTACGACCACTTTGTACGTTAAACCTCATGTGAATTTTAAAAAAATACCTCCCCCATATTCCTGCGGTTTTCTGCGGAGCGATGGTTCTGCTTTTAGAAACCGCTCCGCCTGGGATCCTCTCCAACTGTTCCAACTGCACTCAAACTGCGGGCACGGGGGTGGACCTCACGAAGGCGCTGACCCTGGGGCTGATTCTAGGGGTCTTCGTCATGTTCGGGATCCTGGGGAACATCTTGGTCATCCTGTCGGTGGTCTGCCACCGGCACCTGCAGACGGTCACTCACTACTTCATCGTGAACCTGGCGGTGGCCGACCTACTGCTCAGCTCCGTTGTGCTGCCCTTCTCTGCCACCTTCGAGATCCTGGGCCGCTGGGTCTTCGGCAGGATCTTCTGCAACATCTGGGCAGCGGTGGACGTGCTGTGCAGCACCGCCTCCATCATGAGCCTGTGCGTGATCTCCGTGGACCGCTACGTGGGGGTCAGCTACCCGCTGCGCTACCCCACCATCATGACGGAGCGCCGCGGGCTCCTGGTGCTGCTGGGGCTCTGGGCTCTGTCCATCACCATCTCCATCGGGCCCCTCTTCGGATGGAAGGAGCCAGAGCCGGAGGACGAGAGCGTGTGTAAGATCACGGAGGAGCCCGGCTACGCCATCTTTTCTGCGTTCGGCTCCTTCTACGTGCCGCTCACCATCATCCTGGTGATGTACTGCCGGGTGTACGTGGTGGCCAAGCGGGAGACGCGCGTGCTGTGGTCCGGGGTGAAGACGGAGAGAGCGGGCTGCGCGGTGGAGGAGGTGACCCTGCGCATCCACCGGGGGAACACCGTCACCCCCCCCAGCGACGAGGCCCTGAAGAGCCGCACCCACTTCTCCATCCGCCTGCTCAAGTTCTCGCGCCAGAAGAAGGCCGCCAAGACCCTGGGCATCGTGGTGGGCTGCTTCATCCTCTGCTGGCTACCTTTCTTCATCGTACTGCCCATTGGTGAGACCCTCCCTGGCTTTCATTGATTTGATTCATTAATTTCTATTTTCAGCACCCGATAATGTACTGTACCCCCAGTTTGCAATGCCACCTTACTGTTTCCACCAGCCCTTTAAAAGAGCTCAGCTTGACTTGTCTCCATCTGTCCTGTAGGGGTCACTTTCAATCACCGCTCAGATCTTTAATAGCAATGCAATGGTAGCACTACAGTTCTGCACTAAGGGGCAATGGTGGCACAAGGGCTGAAGCAGCCACTGGCAGAATGGCGCCACAGTGGTATCAGGGTGGTATGAACACATGAGACACTGTGCTGTATATGGAGGTACAGTAGAACACACAGTGGAGCTGAGACAGGAGTCCCAGTGCAGCCTGTGCTCCCTCACAAAATACAAGCACAGAACGAATGCTTGAACTTTACATCACATCTGCATACAGCTGCTCCCTGTCACCAGTGTTATTGATAAACACATTAACGCAAAGCAAAATACAAGACAGAGCAATGCCACAGTGAAGCACAGCGTATGCCAGGGAGCGAGTCAGGATTTCAACATAGTTTGGTTTAAAAATTCAACAGTCAAGAAGAGAGACTGGGGGTGGGGATGATGAAAACAGGCAAGCTTAAAAAACACTCAAACATAAGCACAGTCAGCAGTTAGATACAGCGTCTGCCTTGCCATTGCAGTGCCTCTGTGTGTCAGTGTTTGAGAAGTCATTTGTCTGCATTGATTCACGGCCAGCGTGCTGACAAGCTGATGAGTTTGAGCCAGCACGTACAGGGCAAACTCGGACAACTTTCTTTTTTCCAAGCCAAACTCTTTCATGCTGCGTTGTTTGCCACTAGTTCACACATCCGTCTCCTCCCATCTCCATAAATCAGAGACTGAGAGAGAGAGGCATAGAGAGAGGGGGAGGGAGACAGAGAGAGAGAGGGGAGAGGAGAGAGAGAGGGAGAGACAGACAGACAGACACAGAGAGAGTGAGAGAGAGAGAGACTGACTGAGTTCTCGGTTCATTATGGGTTCATCTTGTTGTCTCGCCTCTTCTTTATTGTAAACATGTTTGTTTTCATTTCCAGGGTCTATTTTCCCCGCTTACCGCCCCTCGGACACCGTCTTCAAAATCACATTCTGGCTCGGATACTTCAACAGCTGCATCAACCCCATCATCTACCCCTGCTCCAGCCAGGAGTTCAAGAAGGCCTTCCAGAACGTGCTGAACTGGGGCCCGGGCCCCAAGACACCCCCGCTGGGACTCCCGGAGGGGAACAGGGACTCCAGGCCGGTGTCCTGCCAGCTGTCCCAGGGAGGGGGCAGCACGGAGTGGAAGGGGTTCCCGGGGCTGGGGCTGGGGGATCGTTCATGCTGCGGGGCCACGGCCGCCCGCGTGCACAGTAAGAGCCTGCTGCAAGCTTGCTGCTGCGTTGCCACAGAAACCACACCCCCGCCACTCAGGCCGAGCTCCCTGCCTGTAATCAAGGTGCACAAGCTCTCGCTGTGCGAGAATGGGGAGGCTGTGTAACCATGGCGACCAGGGATCCTGGACCCAGCCCCCACTCTGAACTACAAGATCCTGGAACAAAGAAGGAACTGGAGACCTTCCCAGCGCTGCTTCTCAATGGGACTGGTGTGCTCATTAGACCCCTGGTGTTACTCAAGCAAACTGAGGGGGAGAGAAAGCATTTCCAGAGTCTGCAGTTCACTGAATACTGTGGGATAGGACTCTTGTAAGTGAGGACTTCTGTACCTCACTGGACCCGGTCCTCTCCAGAGTGGGTGTGGCCAATCAGTCTCCTAACTCCTCCCACAGCTAGCTGAGCTCACAGTTCTGACTGTGTTCTAGAATCCCTGTTATGATGTCACTGCTTTGCCCACGGGAATGGGAAGCAGCATTTAAACCCAGGCAGACAGAACTATGAGCAACACCAAATGCCTTCCTTTAGAAAAGTGTCCCTCAATAAAAGCATTGCACAGTATTGTAGACAAGCTCAGTAAAGATAGATACAGCCCAGTGAGGTATGGTAAAGCATACTGCATAAGCGTGGCAAACCATGGTAAAGGCACAGTGTAACTAGTATGCAAACTGACCATGGTAACTGATTTGTAAGTGTTATCTTGAAGCCTATGCAAAGACGAATGCAAATCTTATGAGAGGAATGCGAACATGTCTAACTGCTGAAGCAGCAGAGCTGCAGGGAGGAAGGAGGGGGCAGTGGGGTTTTTTTGTTCCGAGTCAGTATTTTATTTCTCTCTTGCTTTTAAGAGCTCCGAGGCTGCCCCTGTGTGCAGTAATTCATGTTTTATTGTGACGTGCACTGACAGTTTGAATATTCGCACAGACAATACAACTCAAAGCCGATGCTAAACGGGAAAAAAAAAACACTTTGACTAAAATAAACCCTGTGCAAGGACATAAAGACATGAACGTAAAAATGTGACCTTGGCAGTTTGTTCAGGATCGGGGCTGGGATGTGGGGATGGATGTGTGGAGTGTTAGACATCCAGTTTAAATGTTGTACCTCCTGTATGTTTTTATGTCATGTGTTTGAGTAAAACAAGATATTTTAAGAGCCTGAGTCTGTGTCCTGCTCCCCAGTTTTAACAGGCAGGGATACAGCTCAATATAATGAAGGGTAGACCGGGACAGTGCCTGTCACTCAATGAAACCTCTGCTCAAGCTCTGGAAAGGCAAAGAAATAAAAAATTCAAAGAAAACGCTGAACATTCGCTAAAGTGCAGCCAATCTGCTTCTGGCTGAAAGGAGAAAGTGGGCAGCGATCCCACCCTGCTGACGTTACCTCCATCAGACTCCACGCTTTATTCATAGAGTCGCGTTTGTCATTCCAGAGAGCTATAGCTAGTCTGTGGGATAAACACAAAGCATGCAGCTCCAGTCATTATCTTTGAAAGATGCTGCACTCTATACGACTCTCATGCAAACATCATGAAGCAGCTAATTGATAAAGTGCTCTCTCATTCCATCTCATTAGCCAGAGCATACTGACACACGCACAAGTTAAATGAAATGAATTGGGAGATTTTGGTGCAATGCTGGTATGAAGGAAAGCCTCCAGGCCGATTCCCAGCCAGCCCCATTGGAGAGCCACTCAGTCCAGCCTCATGCTGCCCCTCCCTGGATGCCTCTCTAAAGTTGCCTGCAAAATCCCCCATATTATACATGCATTCTCATGATTTTAAAAGCTTTGGTTAATCTCTTGCAAGATTCGCTTTACAAACAGTAAGATGTTGACTGTAGAAGTCCTGTTCTGCAGGGGGTGCCGGTGTGTGGCGTGAGTCAGCAGGCACAGCCCTGGCAGAGGTTCAGCTCTCAGGAATGAACTTGGAGGGGTCACTTTGCGCTGCCTGAATCGATGGGTGGCGCGGTACCAGCAGAGATACACTCTTAATTAACTGTCACACTCTGCGGTCTGAGATTTATCTTCAATGCTACAGCTCTCATCAGGACACGCTATCCTTGTGAACTTTTTCTGTTCATAAAACCCCATTGGAATCCCGTTATGATCTCTGAAGAAGCCCCAGCTAGCAGAACCATCAGCAGAGCACAGCATTAGCAGCCTTGTCAACACAGTGGACTGGGAGTAGATACTGCACAGTGCAGTGATACAGCAGCACACTGTCTGTCTGGTGCTGATAGGGGACTGCAGTGGGTTACCAGCTGTGTGGATTGTGTGCTCCCAGTATAGGATCGGTATTCCAGTTTGGACTGAGGCATGATTCACGGTCACTGCAGCTTCATCAATAAACATCAATAAGGTTCTCTATTAGTAAGATCTATTAAAACACTGTTCATGTTTGTTTCATGAGTCTGATGTAGACACGCACATCTCTGTGACAGTCACCATGCATGGTTTGAATGTCTTCTGCTTGTGTGCCCGAGCTGAAGTCCTACACCCTGGATGATGAGCACAGGGTTAACTCTACAGACTTTCACTAATTATATTTCTGTTACAAAGCTGGGGAGGAAGAATGAAATCAAATCCACAACAACGACTCAGCTCTTTGGAAGAAAGCACAGCACAGTGCAGTGAAGCACAGAGAAGATAGTGAACCAGCCCCCTTCTCAAAGTGTACTGCTTTGGTATCACCCCTGGTAAAAGCACAGCACAGTGCAGTGAAGCACAGAGAAGATAGTGAACCAGCCCCCTTCTCAAAGTGTACTGCTTTGGGTCAACCATAAGGAGGTTCTCATCAGAGTCCCCCAAACTGATGACAACGCTTCTTAGCGAAGGTTGTCTGGAATTATTTTGCCAGCTGTTGTCAATACAGAAGCAGGATGTCTTGAGATGTCATTTTCACTTCAAGGAGGTCAGGCCAGCTAGCTCCTCTCTCCCAGGTCTTTCCTCAGCTAAAGGGCATTGAATCTAATTTACTAAAACAACAGGCAGGAATTTCCCACGGGACAAAACTCAATACTCAATCTGCTGGATTTACAAGATAAACACTTTCAAACAAAATGAATTAAAACAAACCCTTCTCACCAGGAGCCTGAGCAGAAAAGCTGCCCCCCAGACAGAAACTCGACCCTGAGTAGCTCACAAAGGTTAATCCCAGGATGCAGCTCTGTGCTAGGCCGAGACACAGTTTCTGAGGGAAAATTTCCTGGACTGCATTCTGATTGCTAGGTGGTTGTTATGGTTTTTTTATTTTTTATTTATTTATTTATTTTTTAAATATATCATTCTGCAAAGTGTGTTTATGGGTATTTCTACTGCCGTGCAGATTAAGTGATTAAACTGACCTAAATTCCTTTCGTTGTTTTCATTAAAGCTGAATATATATAAAGCTTTCTAAGGGTCGATTCGCAGCAGGTTGTTAGGCTAGCCCTGTCCCACACTGAGACAAATGCTTCCTGTGCAGAGATCCTGGAGCCCCTCTCTGTGCATGATGACGCGAGGTCTGCAAACTGCCCGTTGATTTTTCAGTACATGGCTCCCCCTGCTGGGTGTCTGGTGCACATGCAGGCAGTAAACACTCAATAGCAGCTGTTCCCCAGAACAGTAAAATTATGTTTCTGTTTCTGTTTCAGCCCACGATTCCAGCTGACCATGAACCAGACGCGGGTGCAAAATAAAGTGTGTCGCTGTAGTTTTTCTCCCTTAACTGGATTAACGTGTCTGCTATTGCCCGTGATGATGCCTGTTTTAATGGGAATCTCTTTCGATTTTGTATCAGGACCCTCTGCTGTAGCTTGACTGTGAAAGAGGGGAGAATAGAGCCAGTCTCGATGACAGCGATCAGTGTTGCGCTGCGTTTATTTAACGTTGGAATCGTGTTGAAAAGAAAGAGGTGTGTATTTGTAAAAGCGTTGCGTTGGTGGTGATGAAATATCAACCATCATACACCATCAATGCGAACAGGTGCGGCTTCAAAGACTGATGCATTCCTGTAGTCTCATTGCTGCATACTGCCCTCTGCTGGCAGCGTGCGGGCGCAACACTGCAGCAAGCGCCTCGCACATCCCGTCTGCAGGTCCAGCTGTTCGGTGTAGTGTTACCTCCTCTTTGAATTTTCTTTTACTGTTATAATATTGAAAAATCTTTTAGGAATTGGTTTCAGCCCCCTTAGCAATGTTCATTTCTGTCTCTCTCTCGGTTGGCCTTTCTAACTTTTTGACTTGTGTTTGCAGTTGTGTGTTCTCGGTCCCTTTTAAACGCTCTGTAAAATGCCTCTAACAAGTCAAAGTAACACAAGATTAGCTTAATCTTCAAATAAATTAACAAAAAATGCTCATTTTTTCACTGTTTTATTTATTGTATATATATATATGTTTTTTTAATTAATTAACCATCAACTGATTTCTTTTTGGCGAGATACAAGCGCCCTCGAAGCCTACGAACAAATGCCATCCACATTTTCACTTTTAAAATTGAAAATAAAAACAGTTTTAAAAACACACACCGAGGTCTCTCGTTCTGCACATAGCTTACACCACACACTAGCATGAAATATAGGAGCCTGTCTCAGCGAGCTCAGGAGGAAAGGGATCCGTCTCAGCGGTGAGGGGGGGCGGGTTACAGAGAACCGTCCAGTCTGCGCGGAAAGGGGCGGGCAAAAGGGGGCGCACTGCAGACTGCAAAAAACAGAGATGGGATAGAAGAGTCTGCTTCTCACTGAATGAATGGGTTTTTAAAATTAATAAATTGCATTCCCATAACTGCTGGATTCAGTATTTGGCACGGATAGAACTTGTCAGGGAAAGGGTTATAAAAACTCTGCCGTTGAAGGATGGTGTAGGAGGGGGGGGTCCAGCTTTATTTGCCATTTCCACTTCTCATTCATCTGTTAATCTGGCAATACAAACCTAAACTTGTTGCTAGGACAACTTCCGCTCCAGCTCCGTTGTCATGACAAACACTAGAGCCAGGCCAGTTGTTATGACAACCGTGGTTCTAGCGCTACTGTTACCAGGGTAGCGAGCAAGCCAAAAAAAAGTTTGGAAAAAGTAACACATTACCTCAAGTCTCCAAAGAACAGGATCTTAAACAAGCATTGCCCAGAGACTCCGTGGAAATGTCAGGGTACAAATTCAGCATTGCAAAAATAAAGAAAGAAAATGTCACAAAGCTAAAGCGTCAATGTGTGGAAAAAGGAAGAGTGAAGTGAATCTGCAGAATACTGCGCTGCGCGTCACGGGAAAGCTTTCCAAAGCTCGCAGCGAATCGGCTTCCCCTCCCACAAAACATGTGCATTCACTGCGCGCATCAAACTAAAACACGCACAGCTGTCAGGACTGCAACTCAAGCCCGCAAATGCATGTATTTGTGGGGGTTTTTTTCAAAGAATGTAATACTGTTAAGACACATCTGGTGTAAAATCCCACCACCGTGGAATCCGCACCCCCATTTCCATCTGGCCGCGTTCACGCGTTTGAAACCCCGCTCGCTGCAAGGCTGTGCACTCGTCTGTATTATATTAAGACGTATTTAAAAGTATCATATTAAAAATGATAACAAAAAGGCGAAGTTATTATTATTATTATTATTTTATGAGTGGATTGTTCTTCGTAATCCATTTATTGGTAGAACACCTGCAGAGAACATTGAGACCACAGAACCTCCTCTGCTGTGCCTCGCCCCCTCTGCTCTCTCCATGAGCTGGGCTAGGCTGGGCTGGGCTGGGCTGGGCTGGGCTAATAGCATTTAAATAATAATAATAATAATAATGGCTCGGTGTTGTAGCCTTTTTGAATGAGGACTGAGATCTTTAACTTCATCGAGACACCGTTTTAGTGTTTTACAACAAAAAAACAAAATCAGAAGAAGAATATATTTTTTCCTATCAAGCTCCCAACTTTACCTTTTGAAATGTCAAGCGATGATGAAATGAGAATTAAAGACATTAAAAAAAAAAGAGAACACTTCTGAACAAAAAAAAGTCTACAGAATTCCTCCCACTGTTTTCCTGTTGTTATTATCAACAGCTCAGGGTCAATTCACTTTATTCTTCCTTTTAAAAACAACGATGGAGATGGCAGGTAGGCAACACAGTATAAAACCCTAAATAATAATAATAATAATAATAATAATAATAATAATAATAATAATAATAATAATAATAATAATAATACTGCAGTCTAGTGTTTATGAGGCTTTACTGTGAGATAGTGGGTGTCTGTGTTGGGTGGGAAGGTGGTTTAGGGAAGGGAGATAGGGGGTGCTGTTGAGCCAGTCTGTTCATAGTGAGGATCACGGGCTCAACAGTGACTAGGGCTGGACCCCGCCTCTCCACCCCCAGTCGGCCAATAGGAGCTGGTTTAGCCAAGGTTGGTGATGTTGGCCCGCCCCCCCGGGGGAGCCACAATGCGCTGGGTGGTGCGTCTGGGAATGTTGTCGTCGACCTGGGCTCCTGAAAGAAAGACACACGAAACGCGTCACTTTCGTTTTCAAAGCCTTCCTTTCCCAGCAATCAGGGTCTGTGCTCTCAGGGATGGTACGCTCCCCAGCCCAGCTCCCCGCACGAGTTCCCCGCTCCCCGCACGGGGTCTGCGCTCCCCAGCCCGACTCCCTGTACCGGGTCTGTGATCTGGAAACTCACCGGAAAGGCTGAACCCGGACTGGTGCAGGTTGCGCAATGACTGGCCCGACTGCTGCTTGGCAGGGGAGGTCTTGGTGGAGGAGGCAGGGGTCATGGTTTTGGGGGTCCCAGAGACTTCGCAGACCGGCCCGTCGTACAGGCCGCGGGGTACCCCTCTCAGCTCAGCTAGCTGGGAACAGCAGACAGGAGAGGTTATTCAACAGCACACAGACCAATCAAAAACACCGAGCACACAGCACATTTACAGCATGCTGCCCCTCTCTGAAATGAGAGCGCCTCAAAAAAGCAACAGCAACGTTTAATTCCTAAAACCAGAACATGCGTGAAATGTATCACAGGTAAACAGTTACTCCGGGTGCAAACAGATAACGCAATGGTCATTTTATGGATAATTCAAACGAAATGAATCTGTGAGTAAAGACTTGGGACAGGCTCCCCTCTGTCTCTCCTCACTCACTGCTTATTGTTCTGTTGCCCGTGCAGAACCTGGCGTGTCCTCTCCATGCGACCAGGCTGTGCAGGCATTCCCTCACTCACCCTGCTGCGAGCCTTTATCCTCTTGTACACGTAGTCCGGGAAGGGTTTGCGGGGGATGTAGCGGCCGGTCCCCTCGACGGTGTGCAGGGTCCCCTCCTCCAGCACCATCTTCCCCTGGCTGATCACAACCAGGGGGGCTCCGCGCACCTCTGTCCCCTCGAAGATATTGTACTCCACCGCCTGGGGAGAGAGGGAGGCACAACAAGGCTGACAACAGCAAGGGGCTCACAGCACACTGGATTTTACATTACACAGCTCTGGCCGCAAGTTTTGCATCACCTAGAATTCTAGGATTGAGGCATAATTTAAAAAAATTAGTTCATTCTATATAGAGGGTGATGCAAAGCCTAGACAGACCCCGGGATGGTGATGGAATGGAATGACTCTCTTTCAAACAGTGCCCCTGGCTGCACTGCCAAACCCCTCAGCACCCCCAGCGTACCAGGTTGTGGTTCTTGGCAGAGATGGTCTTCATGCAGTCGGGGTCCCAGATCACCAGGTCTGCGTCGGAGCCCACAGCGATGCGCCCCTTGCGTGGGTAGAGGTTGAAGATCTTGGCTGCGTTGGTGCTGGTCACGGCCACAAACTGGTTCTCGTCCATCTTCCCCGTCACCTACAGCAGGAAGCGAGAGCGGGAGGAGGAGTTGAGCCAACCCTTTGATCTTCCAATTACAAGAATATATGCCATGTAAAAAAAATCAGCACACTCCTAACCAATCAGCACACTCCTAACCAATCAGCACACTCCTAACCAATCAGCTTTGGAAGTGTCCTCTTACCACGGCCTTGTCCCACACGAGGGAGAGCCTCTCCTCTGTCCCGTTGGTTCCCTCGGGGATCAGGGTGAAGCAGTCCTTGCCCACAGCGCGCTGGGCAGTGTTGAAGGTGCAGTGGGCACTGCCAGTCACCTGCAGGTCTCCGCTGCAGGGAGGAAACAGTTTGTACATTCCATTTCATGAAAAAAAAATAAAAAATCTTTGCAGCAGCAACGAAGGAAAGTGCGAGACGTTATGTCTGTGTGTTTCTATTTTCTCTTGACTCTGTTAATGCACAATCTTTAATCTTAAAGGTTATATAAAATAACTCTTGGTACCAAAATAAAAACCTTTCTAACACTATAGGCTGGCTGATGCCTCAGTGTCGCTATCGCTGTCCAACCACTGAAACAGGAGACAGCTTTACCAGAAGAGACAGACACAGAGACAGGCAGCCTCTGAGACCAGCTTGCAACCAGTGGGGTCGACTCAACTGATCCAAATGACAGAGGATCTAAAAACACGGTCAACTCTACATCATGGATAGAGCAGGACACTAAGAAAACCAACATCACACTTCAACAGCCTGTGAGTGTCTCAAGTGTCACTGTGCTTATAAAAGCAAGTCCCAATGCCATATTTACATGGTGTCAGTACATAGATCTGCCACTGTGTGGATCAATAGATTAGACCTCAGTGTTCCTCAGCTGGTGGAGCGGGGCAGGGCTGGTGAACGGGGGAGCTGGGGGAGGTACACACCAGGACAGAAGGGAGTTGAGATAGTCAGGGGTGGTGGGGTCCGGGCTCAGCGGGGGAGAGGTGACGAAGGCAGCCGCTTTCGCCCAGTTTTTGCTCCAGTAGTGCGATCCATCGGTACCCAGGCTGGCAGAGATGGGCTCTCCGTAAACCACAGAACCTGAGTGGGAAAACAACCACATTTCGCTGGGTTAAAAAAAAAAAAAAGTCACCAGGCAGGCGTGTGGTTCATTAGCTATTTCATTTCGGGGGTGCAATTTATTTAGTTCATATTTGAAATGGATTTTCACACACAGTGTTCCCATCACAGTGTTCCATACAATGCATTCAGACACTGCAAACGCTGCCTTTCAGTAAAAGACTAAATCAGTTTAGGATGTTTATTTTCAGCTCGTCTAAAAACGAACCTTAATTCACAATCAGTAACGCAGCGGTGCCTAAAGCTGGCGCTGTTATTGCCTTTTCAGACTGGATCATCCCAAGGGTTTGGGTTCTACAGCTCTGGAGTGAAAGCGCTAGTAACGGCATGCCTACCTTTCTTCCTGGCGAGGGCAATGATGTCAGCGGCGCTCTTGCTCATTACCTTGGTGATGTACAGCGGGCAGTTGGTCTGGTTAGCGATTGTTACAGAGCGGTTCACTGCCTCTGCCTCTACCTGCAAACACACATACAACACCAGCACCATTCACATCTGCACTGCATATAATGATGCGTTTCAGATCTGACGTGGCTTATCATGAAGGAAGCTATCTCTGCAAGACCCCCGTTTCCGATAGCCTGGTACAGCATGGCATACCCGACTCCCTTGGCGATTTCAGCCTCAGATGCCCTTACCTCCTCTGGCCGGCTCAACACGTGTCCCTCTGGTCCTGTGATCCCCAGTTCCAGGATTCGACGCTGCTCCTGCAAGTAGGGGGGGGCAGGGTGTTAAACCCATTTCGTACCTCACCACTAGGTGGACTCTATTACTTTGGAAATAAGGCTACATTTTTTATTATTATTATTATTATTATTATTATTATTATTATTATTATTATTATTTATTATTATTATTAATAATAACGGGAGTGTGTTACCTCAGCGATGATATCTCCGTTCTCCGCATGGACCTGTGCCACCGCACCCAGGTCCCGAATCACACTCAGCACCTCATAGATCTGCAGGGCAGAGAGAGAGAGCAGCATTAGGGGGACAGGAGGACACAGAGACCGAGACTCCACTATGCGGGCGCTGCAGAGGGACAGGTTGGGGGTGACGGGAGCGGAGTGGACAGCACACTGTCTCTGTCCCCCCTGGCTGACTGTTTTAACACTGCACCCAAATGAAAAGTCTGAAGCAATTTTCACGCCTCGTGTTTTTACAGCTGACTCCAAACCTGGGAGGCTTGTTTTGCTTGCAATTGTACACGCAAGAGCAAGTCTGCTCCCTCTTTAATTAAAGTAAAGCAGAGTTCAGGAACACAGAGTTTGTGGCTTGGAACTTGGTTTCAGGAGACTACGTTTCAACACAGCAACGTTGCCTCAAACTAGGTCTCCAGGATTTAGAAATTCCAGATTCTCACAGCAGTTTTGAGTCAGTGTGTGCACAATGACCGGCAGAGTCATTGCTAAAGTCATTACACAGACATTAAATGCTCACAATGTAAACAGTCCCTTGTGTCTCCTCCTCACCTGGGAGTCAGAGAGCTGGAACACATCCTTGTAAGCCATGTAGACCAGGAAAGAGTTGACACCTGAACAGGAAGAGAGAATCGTGGGCATTACAGAACCTGCTTCATTCACACCCTGCCATGGAAACAGCGGAACGCAGCCCAAGCAAGAGACAATCAAGAAAGGAGCTTTGTATTTGAGAGACAGAGAGAAGTTTGTAAGAGTGACTTCACAGACTAAAGCAGACAGGCTGCTGTGCTCAGTATCCGGTCAGTGCTCACCGTGGTCCTTGACCAGAGCCTCCATCTCCTCCTGCACTCCTTTGTGCCACTCGGTCACATCCACATGAAGGGAGTAGTCACAGCAAGACTTGCTGTCCGCCCACTCGCGCCACTGCTCAAACGCGGTCAGCAGGCTCACCCCGGGCTCCGGGACCACGTGGTCAACTGCGGGACACAACAGAGGTCAGGCGTCCGGCTCAAAGAGAGAGAGGATTGGTCAGCTTTCATTTCTGCGTGCGCACATAATGAAAATGACACTCCACCTATTTCAGAGTTGGACAAGTAAGTCACAAATAAATCTGAATGTTTCTCATTATGTTATTTATATATAAATTCACGTTAAATGCACGTTTAAAGTTATTTAAAGTTTGAACAGTTAAAAGCCCCCCCCCCAGCTCCGTACTGATCATCGTGGTGCCGCCCGCCAGTGCTGCCCGTGTTCCCTGGTAGAAGTCGTCAGCTGCAGTCATGCCCCGGTCTGGCATCTGAAAGCGTGTGTGCACATCGATCCCCCCCGGGAGCACCATGCGGCCGTGGGCATCGATGGTCCTCACCCCGCCTGGGACGATCAGGTTCTCCCCAATTTGCCTGCGGGGCAGAGATAGGGTTAATACAGTCAAACCCCTCCACACCCGACAGGCTCCGTGCCACACCCAGGGCTCGGCCGCACTGGCTGCCCTCAGACTTGGCTATTTCTGGAAGTCTGCGCTAAACTTTGCTTTCACACATTCCCTCGGTGCCCAGAACTAAACTCCTTTTTTATGTGCTTGTCTAGAAGTGGTTGTAAAAGTTTGATACTCACTTGATCACCCCATCTTCCATGTAGATGTCAGCGCAGAAGGACTGGTCATCGTTGACGATTCTACCCCCTTTGATCAACATCCGGTCACTCTGAAAGAGGAGAGATACACAGTTACACAGAGTGCAACATGGTGCTCAATTACATTCTGCACTTGAATGAAGGCTGGCGGATTGCAGTGGAGCTCAGACACTACGGGGAAACCTCACTATGACATCACAGACACTACGGGGAAACCTCACTGTGACATCACAGACACTATGGGAAACCTCAGTGACATCACAGACAGTACAGGGAAACCTCACAGTGGCTATTCCACTAGAGCATCTAAACACTAAGAATCAACCTAAAAATAAAAAAGCACCTGGACTTCCGACTGCCAAAGTGATCATAAAACCCCAGGCTGGACCTTTAGCACTTAATACAAAGCTTAGCTATGTGAGCAATGTACCTAGAATAGTGTAACCGCACAGCTGTAGAGCCAGCAGCACATTTACTACAGGGCTACTATCTGCTTGCTCATTACTTTCTGCTGCACCCAACAGTAACTGAACAAAAACCACAGTTAAAAATCCTTAGAAAAGGTGAATACGAACGTATTTAAAACCAGGAGAGCAGCTCTCGGTTAGAAGCGGCTCAGGTTTAGATCCTGGTCACATCTTGAGAAGGAAGCAAACAAAGGCTGCTTTGTGTTCTCCAGAGCAGACAGCTTCATCCAAGCCAGCCTTGGGTATGGCAACGGAGCTGGAATGCTGTGCATCTGTGTGTGTGTGTGTGTGTGTGTGTGTGTCAATCAAGTTACCAGAAAAACAACTTGGCAAAATCTGCATCCCCCTGGCCCTGTTAGTCATGCCATTAAAGGGAACGCAGTGCCACCTAGTTTCAAGTTCCAGCAGAGTTCAGCTGAGCCAGCTTCTTGAACACAAGGGTTACGTAACAATCTCTTGAATGTGAATAACTGATAGTAATGATTCGGTTATGATAAAGACAATTTCAGGAATGCAGTCTGGCAGATCAGCAGAACGCAGTCAGAATACAGGAATTACAAAAGGACACAAATGAGGTGCCCTCGGTAAGACAGCCTCTAAATACAACATGCAGGCTTCAAGGGGCGCAGACGGTGCAGCTCGGAGGGAAGCCTGAATACTGAATCAAAGATTTACAAGAAAACAAGAATAGTCTGAAAGAAGCACCAAGAAACGTGAGCAGAGTGTCACTCCTGGAAATAAATGCAAGCGGGTATCTGTTGCAATAGGACCCCCCAAAGCTAACCTTCCTCCTGCAACATTGCAGTGCGATTTCTGAGACCTGAAAGCGTGACATTACAGGACGGCCAACAGGAGGCTCTATGAGACTAATTAGGTCAACAGTAAAGGTCCCTTCCTGTTGCAAGACCTGTGCGAATCCACCTGTATGAACCTGGTCTGGGGAGGGTTGTGCAATGCTGGGATACTGCTATGATGAAAGCCGCTTCAGTTACCCTGGCAGCCCGTTAGTCAAGCAGACAGGCTCTACTCGAACAAATACCTTTAATATTCCAGCACCTGATCCTGGCTGTATATCTCCTCCTCCACCCCCTCCCCTCCCCTCTCTCTCTCAGCTCCGCAGACAGCAGTCTGCCTGCCAGCCTGGGCGTGGGCTCACAGCAGCACAGCTGCACTCAGCAGGCAGAGGCTTTGTCCACCAAAATACTGAGAGCGGGTGTGCGTGCCTGCGTCTTCATGTGTGACAACATGCACACACACATTATTTACAGATGCACACGCAGGTATTACAGGCTTTGAGCTGTGCTGGTGTGCCTCACTGATTTCCTTTCGATTCCCATGTATGGTTGTTAACGACATCATACCAACTGCAAAGACAGCTGGTAAGAGAACATCGAGTCTGTGTGTTCAACCAATACAACGTTTCATAAGCACAAGAATTCAAACGCATTGTCCGTCTATATTAGGCACACCCGTGCACACTGCTAACTGCCGAACACAAAAGCCACTTCAACAGGATTTTTTTGTTTGTTTGTTTCGGATTAGCGTCTGCTTTTCCCTTTCGTGTTCCCAAACCTAGGCACTGCACTCCATGTGCACTTAGCAGCAATGCATTGGAAGCTGCAGCATCTCCCCGGCTGGATTTGGAATCGCAGGGAATATAATTGGGACCCATGTCTGGAGAATAGGGCAGGGCTTTCTTTCATTCGCTTATTGTCAAGACAAAAGCAGCAGTGCGATCGGTTATATTAATGAGCATTTCATATATAACACAGAGACATTACATTAACAAATAAAATCCACAGATTCTAATTGATATTTAATGACATCTATTGTCATGCATTTTACCCAGCAGGTCTTTGTCAAGAAACTCGTATAAATAGGACGCATCCTGTTTTAATTTTTCTCCTTGCAATGAACAATGGCAATGAATAAGAAGCCGTTAATATATATATATATATATATATATATATATATATCTATATATATATATATATATATATATATATATATATATATATATATATATATATATATATATATATATATATATCACAGATCACAGTATTAACAAACCATAAAATCTATATAATTGCCTGCCGGTTTCCCGCAGCATTGTGATGAGAGAGCGGGATGCAGTGGCTCCATCTGGCTGTGTGTTTCCAGCCAAACCTGTCCCCGCTATTCCATTCGCCATGACTCCCTCTCCCTCCACAGCTATTCAAAACGCACAGCCTGATTTCTATTCAAGAATACAGTAACATTACAGCACCCGCAAAGACTGGATAACGGGGTTCCTACCACGCATGGGGCGGGTTCACAGGATTCATTTTCATTTTTATAGGCACCGTTACATCTTTTGAGAACTCGGTGATCAAAAAAAAAAAAAAAAAAACACCCCCCCCCCCCCCCCCCCAATCGGCTTTTTATTTTAATTTAATCAAATGATCGTTGTAAAATCTTCTAGCGGTGGCTCTTTCTCGGCAGCCGCACAATGCATCCAGCGGCTGCAGAATTAACCGCTCGCCACACAGAATTATAGCGCAATAACGACACACCGAGAGAAACAAACAGCGGACTTATCGTCGAAAATAAAGGCGAGAGCAGGTCTCAGTGCACACTTGGTATTTATTTAAATAAGCCCGAATCAATCGGGTTTTTTTAACGATGAAAACGCTTGACAGTTCTGTGCCATGGATTAAGCACCGTTAGATTTATTATTATCAAACATCATATTCAACCGTCTCAAGTAATTTTAATAACCCGATAACTGCTCCCTAATCGCTAGAAATTATATTTGCAAGAGCAGTATTTCCCCGAAGCTAAAGAGCTATTTTCCCCGCTGTTGTATAATCCGTGCCATTCACAAAAACCGTCAGGGTGGTTTTTCTTTTTTTTTTTGTCCTGCATTTTTCAACGATACTCACTGTGATGCGAGGGATGTTTTTCTTCCCCTGGTATCCTGACATCTTGGATCCGCTGTTGTATTCACTGCAGTGTATTATATAGAAATGTACAAAGCGATGCTCGAGTGAAATGCACGGTGCCGGGGGGGGGTGTTACAGCTCCACGCACAGCAGACGCAACTCACGCCAAAAGACGAACACCAGCCCGAAGGGAAGCCTGGAGTCGCGTCGCTTCCACTGGTGTGCCGCCAATATAATATCACAATCGAGAAGGGAAAAATAAAGCTTTTGCCTCTAACGCAGCCAGCCTTTTCTTTATCTGCTGCTGCTGTACCAAGTACACACTGGGAGAAGGGATTTGCTCAGCGGAGTCCAGGGAGCATGCGCAGTGCCCCGCCCTGCTCCGGGATAGAACAATCTCCGCCTCCCCTTTCTTTGCCCGGGATAAAAGGATGGGGGGAGGGGGGGGGAGCTCCAGTTTGGTTTTGGATCCATTGTCTTTTCTGCATGGTCAATATGTTAGTGTCTCATTTTGCGATGCTCGAATTCCTTCCTTCGTTTTTCTTTTGCAAGTTTCAATTCTATCCAAATTCAAACGGCCGCTATTTCTCAAGGCTCTCAATTCTCAATGTCGAAACTTTGACGAATAGAGGCCACTGTGTAGCACGATGGGGTTAATAACACAAGCGCACTCGTCACACACCGCGCCACACAAAACGTAACGATTAATCGCTTCAGAAAGTCTGAATTATTGCAGGTGTGCGAAGTGGAGACTTTTCATGCGACGCAAACACCCCTCACCAGCTTCCTCCAGTAAGACACCCCCGGTGTCCTGCTTTTCATTTATATGAATGATGCACAATATCGCGTTTTATTGTAGTTAGCTCCAGTGCCCAGTGCCTATCGATGATGTGACGAACGTGGAGCAGCAGGTGTGAAAACAGGTAGAAAGGTAACACCTATACTGCGCATGCGCGAATCTCTCAACGGGACGGCTCTTGGAAACTCAATGAAGATTCATGGACACGGGACCGAAACGCTAGTAGATATTAATTAATTTAACGGCATATCATCTTTAAAAAGTGTTATTATTATTAAAACGATATGGCTTATGTCTGTAGCGAAATATTTTGTAATGTTTTTTTAATAAAGATTCGGACAAAATGTTTCAGGCTGAGAACGGTTTGCTGTGTTATGGTTACCCGTTTGGACCCGCGATATAAAGGGCGTTCAGCGATTTAACTTCCCCAAGCAGAAAATGCGAACTGTCATGCGCAGTAAAATCTTTGTCCACCGATTTCCCGTGACACCGGTACCGTCTCTTGACCAGCCGCCCGTACCGCCCGGTCACGGAGGCACAGCTGGAACCGCAGCGCGAATCTGAGCTCCTGATGAAACGCGTAATGCGCCCATAGTGACGCCGCTCTTGTGCTGTACCTTGCCTGGCACCGCTATCCCCCGGCCCGTGTTTCTGCTGGCGTCTCCGTGTAGCATCGTGTATGTTCCTCTGTTCCCGCTCTTGTAAGCTTCCACACGTCTCCCCGCTGCTCCTGTTTCGCAGTGTCTGCGATAAGTGCGACTACTCGATACGATGCAAACCTTTTTAAAATCTGATGCTCGTGCTGTACAACTTGTTTCCATAGAGATATGCGTCACCGTGACGAAAAGGCTGCAGGAGCGACTCACAATGACATTTGCGGGCAGGAGGTAATTATTGCATGATGGCAAAAGACAAGTTTACAACGGTAAATTAGCGCGAATTTGTTTCAGTATCCCCATGGATAAACTATGCATTTGCCATGGTTTGCCATGTGTTTAATATGTTTTCCAAACCTTTCTGAACTTTACCGGGTTTAACTATGGTTTACAATACAGTCACTGTGCTGTATTACAGTTGCTGTGTCTTACTGTTGTAAACGTGTATATGGGTGAGGACAGTGCAATACATTTGAATCTCCAGCTCTCCAGCTCTCCAGCTCTCCAGACCTGTGTGCAGCTATTCTCAGTCAGGGTGTGTCCTCTCCAGCTCTCCCCAGCTCTCCAGACCTGTGTGCAGCTATTCTCAGTGAGGGTGTGCCCTCTCCAGCTCTCCCCAGCTCTCCAGACCTGTTTGCAGCTATTCTCAGTCAGGGTGTGCCCTCTCCAGCTCTCCCCAGGTCTCCAGACTTGTGTGCAGCTATTCTCAGTCAGGATGTGTCCTCTCCAGCTCTCCAGACCTGTGTGCAGCTATTCTCAGTCAGGGTATGCCCTCTCCACCTCTCTCCAGCTCTCCAGACCTGTGTGCAGCTATTCTCAGTCAGGGTATGCCCTCTCCACCTCTCCCCAGCTCTCCAGACCTGTGTGCAGCTATTCTCAGTCAGGGTGTGTCCTCTCCAGCTCTCCCCAGCTCTCCAGACCTGTGTGCAGCTATTCTCAGTCAGGGTATGCCCTCTCCAGCTCTCCCCAGCTCTCCAGACCTGTTTGCAGCTATTCTCAGTCAGGGTATGCCCTCTCCACCTCTCCCCAGCTCTCCAGACCTGTGTGCAGCTATTCTCAGTCAGGGTGTGTCCTCTCCAGCTCTCCCCAGGTCTCCAGACTTGTGTGCAGCTATTCTCAGTCAGGATGTGTCCTCTCCAGCTCTCCAGACCTGTGTGCAGCTATTCTCAGTCAGGGTATGCCCTCTCCACCTCTCTCCAGCTCTCCAGACCTGTGTGCAGCTATTCTCAGTCAGGGTGTGTCCTCTCCAGCTCTCCACAGCATCACCAGACCCTGCACATGCTGAACTGACTCGCTTACTCACACACACACACACACACACACACACACACACACACACACACACACACACAATAATAATAATAATAATAATAATAATAATAATAATAATAATTCGAGATCATCTCTAACTGCTCCACAACACTGCATACCTGTTGATCCAGTTCTCGGTACAAGTTACTAAGAGGGGGAATGGGTGTGTGAAGCTACACATGAGGGACTGTGCAGTTCAAACCAGGATGCAACCGAATACCAACTACACCGCACCAGCACAGATCCCAGTTAAACCAGTTAAGCCCCAGTACAAACCCAGCCAGTGTTGCACCAGTCTAAACCAGTAAGCATCCCAAGTTTGAAAAGCCACCAGTTGAACCAATACGTCCTGAGTAAACCAGTACACCCAGCTCTACCAGTATGGACTAGTTCATGAATTCTACTGGGTTTTCTCGCAAACCCATATTAAGAAATATTGTATCATACTGCATTAGCCTAAACTCCAGACAGGCATCTGTGCTTAAAAACATAATGTAAAACCACACGCCTTTCACTGTAGATGTGTGCAAAGCAAACTGTTTTGTTCTTAATGCGATACTCAACACAAAAAAAGTGCGTTTCCCTAAATCTCATTGATCCAATGCATGCTGCTTGTTATCCATAAAATATAATGACTCGTGGACCTGCGGTTTGTCTGAGGCAAGGGTGGAGCTGTCAGAAGCCGTACAAAGGAACCAGACCCAGGCCCAATCAAGCAACGGTTTGCGACGCGGTTCTGGAAAGACGCCTACCTGGTCATTGAGATTCTGCAAAGCTTCCTTCCCCGAACCGCTCCGGATCTCCACCTTCCTCCCGCGGTCCAGAGTCGAGATGTCTCTCTGTTGAGCAATGACCCTGTTGGTATTCCTGGCCCCGGTCACATCCCCGCCTCGCCCACCGGTCAGGGAGCCGAAATCCAGCGTCTTATTGTCTGTTGAGCCCTCCACCGGACAGAACATGCCGCAGAATTTCTGCCGCGGCTTGGGGCTCCCGGAGCCCATGTTCTTAAAGAAGGAAGGCGCGTCTTCTGTGCTTGACATGGCTGTGTGAATGCTGCCGCTGCCGCCGCGATCGCGAACACTAGAGATTGTAATTGAATCACAACACTGTCAGGCTCTCCAGGAGCGGTGTGCTGTCTGTCAGTCAGGCAGAGTCATGAATATTGAATCTACTGAGTGAGGGCGCAGAGACCATGCAGTGGCCTCTCTCTCTCTCTCTCTCTCTCTCTCTCTCTCTCTCTCTCTCTCTCTCTCTCTCTCTCTCTCTCTCTCTCTCTCTCTCTCTCTATATATATATATATATATATATATATATAGTATATATACAAAAGAAAACCAAACAAAACAAAACAAGCGTTTATTATTTACTATACGATATCAGTTTCTGTATATTGTGTAATAATTATCTGTTGCTCGAGTAGCTGCATCGCTATTCTTGCAATGCTTAATTCTGAATAAAAAGAAAGTTGTTATTATCAGTTTAAAAATAAAAAAACAGCAACCTGCTACTCGACCCGCAGTGATCTGCCTTCCCCACAGCGCTGGCAGACGGCTGATGGGCGAAGTTCCCGGCAGCGAGAAGAAGAAACTCCCCCGGTGAGAGAGAGAGAGAGAGAGAGAGAGAGAGAGAGAGAGAGAGAGAGAGAGAGAGAGAGAGAGGAGAGAGAGAGAGAGAGAGATGAGAGAGAGAGAGAGATGGGGGGTAGGAGGATGAACTATCATCTGGAAGTGACGCAGAACAGAGGTGTATATATTGCATAGCTAACTCAATCTACTTAAAAGGAATCTTTAAAAAAAAAAACCCAAACATTGTAATATAATTTATCATCACTTCTTTGTTTTCTTGCTAGTTTAGAAAATTGGGCAAACAAATTGTATTCAAATGTGGATTCAGATAAAAGCAAAGAAAATGAATGACCCTCGATCTTTACCAGGTGATGTATCGAAAGCTGTAGCGCTCTCCACAGTAAATTCAATAATCGGGTCTATAAAAGGCAGGCATTAATCAGGAAAGAAATGCCCTTGAACGCATTGATTCAGGAATTGCTTTTGACAAATGCATGGACTGGATTTGAGCTCAAATCCGGATTTCATAATATTGCAAATCGCAGCTGCATTGGAGAAGAGTTTAAACCAGCCTCCATGGCAGTGCCCTGAAGAAACCCTTGCAAAGAGAGACGTTCAAAAGCAACACAATGGATTTGAAACACGCGTTGCACACCATATCGCCTATTGGGTTAAACGCGCCCGGTGTTCGCTTGGTGAGACAGCGCCGCTGCGACTCCGAGGAGCTGTCCGATCAGCACTCCCGCGCCCTGCCCCTGCAGCGTGGGCGCGGCCGCTCACTGTTATTGCGCTGCTGGAAACCACATGTTCAAACGGGGCTCGCTGGAATGCCTGACAGCTTTAGAGCGAGCTCAGCTCTGTGAGATGACTGGACCGGCATGTCTTAATTGAACACAGGACAGAGACTCTTAATACACCCGGGGGCCAAAATACTGACTCCAGCGCAACCCCACTGCTCTGGACCAGAGCGCATCCTGTCATTCATATGGTGTGCTGGGGTGTCAGGACAGCTGCACCGTGCTGTATCTGCTCCCAATCCATTGTGTCGCCATGGCTGGTAATGCTGTGGTCTGCTAGCAGCTCAGAGAGCCTGTCTGCCTCTCTCCCCTTCATCCCACCCCCTCTCTGTCTCTCTCTCCCCGTCTTTCGCTCTCTCTCTCTGTCAGACATGCATGGTTTTGTTCTCTTGCTCAAAAGTAATTGCCCTCTCCAAGGCCCAGTTTCCACGGTAACGAGGCAGGCTCTGGTGTTCCTCTAGGGATTGTGGGATTGAGAGGGGGCAGGGCTGGGTTGCAGCATGGGATCATAACCAGTCAAACCCTACATTGCTGAGCATCATTCCCAGACAGCCTCAGATCGGCAGCTGCGGTGACTATAGCATTCAAACAGACAGCTGTGCCGGGCTGGGTGGCGTTCGTGATTATGTGGGTTGCTCCCCTGTCCACAGTGGGCTGGGCAGACACCACCTTGTTAATCTTGTGCCCACATGGAACCCAGGCCCCGAGGAGCTGAAAGACACTAGGGCAAACTGTGGAAGAGCACAGAGGAGTCCTAGATCTACGTGAACGGGCGTGTGAGCTGATCCCAGCCTCAGAGAACGAGGGAGTGCTGACAGGCCAGCTCCCCTACTCAGCACTGAGCCATTGCAGGGCTGCTTTGTGTTGTTCTGTCATGGTTTCCATGGAAACACCTCAGAACACCTGCAGCCAGCCAATAGCGTGCGGCAGGGCCGCCCCCGGCTCCTCCCACTGCAGCTCTGTGATGTTGCCTTGAGAGACTGGGCGTCGGCTCTCCCTGAGCGGTGTGTGTGTGTGTATTGATAGCTGCATACCGTGTACAGCGTGGCCCATTAATGACCGCCATTATCCTCTTCACCCATTTTTCACGAATGCTCTTGTAGGTGAAAATGCCACAGTTGCTCTTGCACAAACTCACCAGGAATGATTCACGAATCAATGCCCTGGTTCCGTGCGAGGCGTGCGCCAAACCCTTCCCCATCCAGCTCAAAGGCATGACCTGAACAGTCCGTCTGCTTCTCTTGGCTTCCTGTAAGTGGTGTAGTGCCCTGGCATAACCTTTGGATTTAAACTGCTCTTCAAGTCTCTCTGGAGTCACAGCAGCCCCGCTGGGAATGGCAGTGATGGTCTCAGCTGGTAGCTGGGCTGGGTTTCAAATGGTCATGCTGGTTGAAGAGATTGAAAAGCTAGCTGAAGATCTGGTTTAGCTAGTTGAGGAACGCAGTCCAATGACAAGGCAGTGCGTTGTGTGTCGGGGCTGTGTGTGAAATCCCCAGCTGCAGGGTGCAGTGGAGGCAGTTTAGATCTTGACAGCCGTTTTATTAAACTGGAATAATTGTTACCTATAGCTATTATGTCTGTCAGTGTGAATGTGTGGATGCATTTCTGCTGCTTTCCTCAGAGCTGGGGGGCTGGTCACCTCACTGCAGCAAAACAGCTTCTGCATGACATCCTGCCAGTCTACGCAATCCCTTTGATTGAGGCTCCTGCAGTCTGTAATCAGACAAGAGACAGCCGAGTGCACTATCCTGATATCTAATGGGTTCACTGTGCAGGCGTGCGTGCGTGCGTGCGTGCGTGCGTGTGTGACAGACAGACAGGCAGGCGTAGGTCTGATCCCCAGCAGTCCCTCTTGTTTCAGGTTCTGCTTTTTCTTGTATATATGCTGTTCACTTTAAATACATTAATAATGCATTGAAGCAGAGCTCAGCCTTTGCATTCACTTCCATTCATAATGCATTTCATTCACAACTTTCATCAGTTATAAAGCCTGTGTGGCTCCATTATGTTTTGTGAAGGCAGGATCAATGCACCGAGGCAGCCCTGTTACCTCTTACAGAACACTCTGGATAATCCCATTGGGATCCTATTATAACACAAGTGTCTGAACTGGAAGAAACCCCAGCTAGCAGAGCGCAGCATCACCAGCAACAGCAACGCAATGGATTGGGAGCAAACACTACACAGCAGTCCCGTCCGGTACCACACGACACCGCACTGGATTACCAGCGTGCCACTGGCACGTACAAACACAACAATGGTATCACTGCGGTGCCACTCTACCAGCGGGACCCTCACACGCTGGAGCTGCCCCTGTATTAGAATAGCATGTCACTGATCATCCCCTGGTGTGGGTTCCCTGTTCAGTGGATAAAATGACTTCAGGTCTAATTTCCCAGTGCTGTTAACATTGCACTTTTCACAAGAGCACTGAATTGAAAATTGTAACTAACAGAGATTCACACCTAGGGATGAGGTGAAACTGCCTGGGTTACTGGAGCATATCTGAACATCCCTGCTCTTATAAAATGGCAACACTCCCTGCTTTCATGCAGTTTCATAATTAAGAAACTAAACAGAAACGTGACAAAGGAACACAAAGGCGCAGCGTCTTTCAGAGAGTTTTTTTAATGGCACAACAGGAGATACTTCCACGTTATTTTTTTTTTCTTGTTAATAATTACATACGATGCTACAAAGTGCGAACACAAAACGTAACAAAAGAGTCGGATCAACCGCTTTGGCTCAGTAAACTCCAATGCTTTCAACACGGTTGATAAAAGATTGAATGGTGAGTATCAGAGCTGAGCTGCATTGAGAGCGGGCACAGCAGCCAGGGAGAGTCTCAGAGGGAGTGAGGGAGAAAGGGAGGGAGGGGTGTAGCCAGCAGGTTACTGGAGCCTGTTCTACCTGCCCTGTCTATCTTTGTTCCAGTCGTTTGGCTAACGCCTTTACCAGAGTCGAGGGTTCGACTGTTGCTGTTTGTTATCATAGACGCGAGGCACTTTGCTACCTATGATAATTCACAGCTTGCCCTCCTGTGTGCGCAGGATGCACATGAGTCTGGGGCACAACGTGAGGCAACAGTAAAACAAGAGCAACAGCACAACAGGAACCCCATCCTAATGTGAAAAAAAACCACACACACAGCAGCCGACAAAGGCGTTACCCAAAAGGTTTAGGGCACGTGGTGGCTGTCCTGACTGCGTTTCACTGGGATATAAGCCCCTGGAGTCAGACTGCGTCCGGCTGTCAGGTCAGCTGTGCTGGTTACCCACCAGCCCCTCACAGCTAGTCTGGGCAGCACAGCCCTGGGCTCCGGAAAATTCAAAATGTATTTACAAAACACTTTGAAATAAAAATAACACAAATTTAAAAATGAACTGCCCTCGTCATCCAAGCAAACGTGTCACAAAAAAATTCCAGAAGCGGGATAAAACCTTTTTTCTCTCTACAGATATATGAAATACCCCCATCTAGACTGCAGTTCAATTTGAACCAACAGGAACACCCACTGATGACGGCCGACACTGAACTGCAGAGAGGGTCATTGAGATTAAATGCTACAGTACTGCCCGTGCCCACCAGACATGAATCTATACCAGTCTGGCCAGCGACGGAACTGTACAACTGTCCTCTTCAGTAACACTAGGAAGATTAACATTTTCACAGCGCTGCTATGGCTTTCCTCAACAGCTGCTTTTTAAAGAATACCAAAAAAGGTAACAGGGAGCGACAGATTCAAACAAAGCAGTTTTTTTTTTTTTTTAAGTTTCTATTAGGATTCAACAGCCAGGCTAATTCGGTTTGTCAATTCCTTCAGAGTATTCTGTTCAAAAACCCAGACACTAAGCCCTTCTTCAGCTATTTCTCTGTCCAGAGCAGGTGTTCCTTCCTAATTGTACGAGGCAGCTTCAGAACATTGTGGAGAATCTATTATTAGACTTTCATTTCCATCCATCAACCCATAAAATTATTATTATTTTTTAAAACCACACATTTGATCCCACCCCATCAATAGAGAATATTAAATAAACCGTGTCGTTCTCTTCTCAGCCCATCAGGAGAGACCAGGACAGAGAAATGCAGCAATGTCAGGGCTGCCTTGCCAATAGCCTGTGCAGTCAGGGTTGTTCTGCCTTGCCAATAGCAGTCAGTCTAGAAGTGGTTCCTTTCGCATGACAGCGGCACTCAGAAAGTTCTCTTATATTTTTAAAGCAGTGGACACTGTGGAGTCAGGAGACACAGAGAGAGCCATGGCTGGATCCCACACGCCTTCCTTGAAAGGTGTAACGAATCTCTGAGTGAAACACTATGGTCTGGCGATTGTAAAGCCTGAAGAATAATAATGCAAGACAACCCAAAATCGACCCCCCCCCGGGACTACAGCCCCATCTGATAAAAGATCTGCCCCCACCCCCACTCTCGACGGTGGTGTCTGTGTAGACACAGCTCTGCCCATGCCCTCAATAAACCTTCATGTTTCTCAAAGAGATGTATAGCATCAGCTTCCAGCAAATTGTAAAGCATCAAACAGCGTTCTATTAGCGGCATTGAAAGTGTTTCTTGCAAAATATTAGAAGGAAAAATTCTTCTCTTTTTAATTCATTTTAAAAATCTAAGCATAAGCGATTATAAAGTATACTGTGAGCTTTACTGTTAAGGCTTGCAAATCTGCCCCTTATAAAATCTCCTACCCCTAGTGAGGGCAGGTCAGCCTGCCCAGATAACCTATAATCCACGACCTCACGCCCCACCCCAAACTTCAACTTCAACTGCCTTCCCTTGAGATCAGGGCTCCCTGTCCTGAACAGCACTCAACGTGACCTTTGAAAGAAATCACAGTGCGCGCGTTCACACTGAAACAGGCTTCTGTACCGTAGAGCCCGGCCAGGGGACGATGATAGGATCGGGCCAGGGCTAGAGAGATATTGATTGAGATTTCTGCCACGCTGCCTTCTTCGACTGTCAGTAAGTCGCTGTGACAGGGGTCTGTCTAGAGGGGACCCCCTTTTAATTCCTAGCACCTACAACAACTTGGATTGCAGCATTTTTACAATTGTGATCAGGGTCATTTTAAACACGACTTAGCTCTGCGTCTTCATCTGTATCTCCTTCAAACTTAAAACAATAAACGGCGCATGCCAGCCAGCCAGCCCAGCCATCCAGGATCTTCAGAAACTGAATCGAAAGATTTTAAGAGCAGGTGGCGCCCAAAACAAACGGTCACCAAATTACAGAGTGCAAAAAAAAAAAAAAATCCACTATAACAAAATACAAGGAGAACGAGACAGAGAGAAAGAGGAGGGAGAGAGAAAGAGAGGAGGAGAGAGAAAGAGAGAGAGAAAGAGGTGTCCATGGAACGGACTGCGACAGGAGCACAGCTCGCCGGGACCCAGGCTCTTCACTCCCTGCTCAGAAGGAGCTGGTTGAGGGGGTTGTCAGTCTCTTCCCGATGTACACGCTGAAAAACATGCAGAGAGGGACAGAGCATTACGGAGGCCAAAATACTGCACTATACAAGCACACTATAGTAAATGATCTACTGCTATCTAAATGGGGAGGGCTGTTCCAGCAATGCAGAGTTTCATTTAAATGAAGCCGTTTTGAATGTAAATTTTGCTATAGTTGGTCTCTAGGTGGCACAATCAATAGGCTATAAAAGCAACTTCTCTGTCATGTGACTAGACAGGGTGCAGACACCAGGCAGAGTGGGAGGAGCTGCAGCACTGCACTGCACTGCGGTGCTCAGGACTGCTCAGAGCTCCTCCGTGCCCTCTGCTGGGCACAATACAGACTGCACCCAACCAGAAGCATGCCTCCTTTCCATCTGCACAAAAACTTCAACACCTTTTCGACTGATGGAAACAGCAATGGGTCCACCCCTAGCACCGTTGTGTGAATCATTAAACTGGGTTATTTTGAAAACTGGTGCTCTGCGAAGCTAAGGATGAACCAGGCTGCTGTGCTCTTGGACTGCAAGTAGAGAATCAGAATAACACGTCCCAATCTGTGTCCACACGTGTTGGAAACACAACCCCTAGTGTGAACTCACCCCAGCCCCAGAGCCAGGATGTGTGACAGCAGCAGAGAGGGGATGACCACCTTGAGGAATTCGGCTGAGAAGACGCCCCCCTTCTTCATCACCCCCGTCTTCCTCATGCTCAGAGTCACCGAGCGCCTGGGGTGGCGGAAATGGAACTCCCTGGAGAGACAAGAGCAGCCATGCTGGTGTAAGAGCATGCTCTCGTGAGCAGGAGGTTCCGCTAAGCCGAAACTACGCTGTTATACCAGAGAGACGGGGTCAGCTGCACACACTAACTTCACAGAAATCACGTTCTAATGAAACAAACGCTCAGCACACAGTGAATACTGCTCTCCCGCTCAGCCGGTAGTCTAGGGTGCACGAGGCAAACCCGCTGCGCCGGGCTGCTCAGAAACGCTTCGTCTCTTTGGACTCACTTCGGGGGGATGTTTTCTGGTCGGCTGGACCAGTCCGCTACCCAGTCGGCGCTCTTCATCATCAGAATGTCTTCCTCCTTCTCCCTGTCCACGCTGTCCTCTTCCGACTGGGGAGGAAACACGCACACACACGGCACAGAGTTAGCAGGAGATCGTTCAGTATAACGGAGTGTGTGTGTGTGTGTGTGTGTGTGTGTGCTGTACCTGTGAGCTGCAAGAGTCTCGGCTCGTGCGCAGATCCACATCGAAGGTGATCTGTCCCTCGTCCAGGGGTGTGTGTGGGCGGGGAGGGCTGCCATTGAAACAAAACAACCTAATGAAACAGCTGCCACTTACCGTACATTACAGTTTGACATGACAACAGGACACAAAAACCCACACTGCACGTCCCCTCTGCTCCCCCTCTCTGACCCGTCGCTGGTGCTCTGCTCCCCCTCTCTGACCCTTCGCTCGTGCTCTGCTCCCCCTCTCTGACCCGTCGCTCGTGCTCTGCTCCCCCTCTCTGACCCGTCGCTCGTGCTCTGCTCCCCCTCTCTGACCCGTCGCTCGTGCTCTGCTCCCCCTCTCTGACCTGTCACAGGAGCTGCTGCTCTGGCTGCTCTCATGCTGTGCGTCCAGCAGGATCTTCTCCATGTCTCCATTGTGAATGGATGAGGAGGAGGGCACGTGCTCCAGACCCCCGTTGCGCTCCCCCTCTCCCTCTCCCTCTCCCTCGTTCAAGTTCAAGTTCATATTCAAGTTCAAGTTCTCCGTGTTCCCAGCGGCGTTCCCGTTCATCTCCAGCTCCACCCAGGACCCTGCGACACCGAGAGGGACAGAGCTGCTGAGGGGCAGGACTCCTGGGGAGCACAAAGCTGAGAATTCAGTGGCAGGGCAGGGAGACCAACTGACTAAGATAAAAAACAAAAAAACACCCTCTCTCTCTCTCTTGTAGTGAAAGCGAAAGCACTCCCCCAGGCTGAGTATCAGCACAGAGCAGTAAGCTCAGATAACTCCCAGCAAGGCTGCGAGATATCAGAGAGTGTGGGACGGGCATCACGTCCACACAAACACAGACACAGAGCAGAACAACATGAGAATGAGAAGAGGCTGTTCGGATCACCCACACTCCACCCTCTACCCCTGCGGGGGGTTTCACTTAACTGTGTATAACCCAACTACTGTTCTTCATACTGTAGGCTACTCTACGCATTTATAACTGTGCAGTAAAAGCTCCCCTTTGTTAAATTGGAAGAAGGGGACAGAGCAGAGTGGATCTGCTGCCCTGTGAACCAGCGCAAACCCCAGGAGCTCCGGCCCTCCTTCAGCTGGGAACGCAGGAAACGGCTCTGACTGCTCAAGGTGAAAACATCCAGTTTGTATCACAGAGCTGTTCTGATTGGTCTCTAGGCATGATAATGCGAGCGATTTATTTTGGTATTTTATAGAGACAGCCCATCTTTTTTCAGTTTAATTATCGCGGCACTGAAGTAAGATTCAGGTCTTCTGTTTAATATTGTGTGTTCTGTGTATAAGATTGAGAGTCTGGATCTGAATGCACGATGCACCCTCCAGGTGTTGCTGCTGGAGTATTTTAGGGTAGAAAAAACACACAAATCTGCTGTCATCCCTACTAAGAAGAACCTTGTTAGTGAAACAAACCCGTCTGCCTCCAATTACACGGCCTCCTAACGATGCTTTCCGTGGCAATCAGTCTATCAGAGTGGATGAGCTCATCCTGCTACTGCCTGTGGGTTTCACTGGCTGGGTGCAGCTTTCAGAGCTCATCCAATCAGAGCCTCCTCTCTCGCACCTTGACGAGATCGCTTGAAACAAAGAAACACAGCTTTCAGCAGACACAGCAAAACACTGCCCAGAGAGAGAGAGAGAAACTGGAACACACACTGCAAAACACTCTGCCCAGAGAGAGAGAGAGAAACTGGAACACACACTGCAAAACACTCTGCCCAGAGAGAGAGCGAGAGAGAAACTGGAACACACACTGCAAAACACTCTGCCCAGAGAGAGAGAGAGAAACTGGAACACACACTGCAAAACACTCTGCAAAACACTCTGCCCAGAGAGAGAGAGAGAAACTGGAACACACACTGCAAAACACTCTGCCCAGAGAGAGAGAGAAACTGGAACACACACTGCAAAACACTCTGCCCAGAGAGAGAGAGAGAAACTGGAACACACACTGCAAAACACTCTGCCCAGAGAGAGAGAGAGAAACTGGAACACACACTGCAAAACACTCTGCCCAGAGAGAGAGAGAGAGAAAACACTCTGCCCAAAGAGAGAGAGAAACTGGAACACACACTGCAAAACACTCTGCCCAGAGAGAGAGAGAGAAACTGGAACACACACTGCAAAACACTCTGCCCAGAGAGAGAGAGAGAAACTGGAACACACACAGCAAAACACTCTGCCCAGAGAGAGAGAGAAACTGGAACACACACTGCAAAACACTCTGCCCAGAGAGAGAGAGAAAAACTGGAACACACACACTGCAAAACACTCTGCCCAGAGAGAGAGAGAGAAACTGGAACACACACAGCAAAACACTCTGCCCAGAACAACACACTGCAAAACACTCTGCCCAGAGAGAGAGAGAGAAACTGGAACACACACTGAAGAGAGAGAGAGAGAAACACACACACTGCAAAACACTCTGCCCAGAGAGAGAGAGAAACTGGAACACACACTGCAAAACACTCTGCCCAGAGAGAGAGAGAGAAACTGGAACACACACTGCAAAACACTCTGCCCAGAGAGAGAGAGAGAAACTGGAACACACACTGCAAAACACTCTGCCCAGAGAGAGAGAGAGAAACTGGAACACACACTGCAAAACACTCTGCCCAGAGAGAGAGAGAGAAACTGGAACACACACTGCAAAACACTCTGCCCAGAGAGAGAGAGAGAAACTGGAACACACACTGCAAAACACTCTGCCCAGAGAGAGAGAGAGAAACTGGAACACACACTGCAAAACACTCTGCCCAGAGAGAGAGAGAAACTGGAACACACACTGCAAAACACTCTGCCCAGAGAGAGAGAGAGAAACTGGAACACACACTGCAAAACACTCTGCCCAGAGAGAGAGAGAGAAAACTGGAACACACACTGCAAAACACTCTGCCCAGAGAGAGAGACGAAACTGGAACACACACTGCAAAACACTCAAAACACTCTGCCCAGAGAGAGAGAGAGAGAACTGGAACACACACTGCAAAACACTCTGCCCAGAGAGAGAGAGAGAAACTGGAACACACACTGCAAAACACTCTGCCCAGAGAGAGAGAGAGAAACTGGAACACACACAGGCCCAACACACACACTGCAAAACACTCTGCCCAGAGAGAGAGAGAGAAACTGGAACACACACTGCAAAACACTCTGCCCAGAGAGAGAGAGAGAAACTGGAACACACACTGCAAAACACTCTGCCCAGAGAGAGAGAGAGAACACACACTGCAAAACACTCTGCCCAGAGAAGAGAGAGAAACTGGAACACTGGAACACACACACTGCAAAACACTCTGCCCAGAGAGAGAGAGAGAGAACTGGAACACACACTGCAAAACTGCCCAGAACACACACTGCAAAACACTCTGCCCAGAGAGAGAGAGAGAAGTGAAACACACTGCAAAACACTCTGCCCAGAGAGAGAGAGAAACTGGAACACACACACAGCAAAACACTCTGCCCAGAGAGAGAGAAACTGGAACACACACTGCAAAACACTCTGCCCAGAGAGAGAGAGGAAGTGAACACACACACAAAACACTCTGCCCATGCAGATCTTAGTGGCAATAAAACTCTTAGAAAAGGTCACTTAAACACTCTGCCCAGAGAGAGAGAGAGAAACAGGAACACACACTGCAAAACACTCTGCCCAGAGAGAGAGGGGAAGTGATCCTGGAACACACACTATGTAATGCAATCTTAGTGGCAATAAAACTGAAAAGGTCACTTAAAGTTTTTGTTTTTTTTTTTTTTTTAAACAGATCTGTCACCCACAGCAGATCAATGCCATCGACTCCTAAAGAGGTGGCATTACTTTGTATTCAGGGCTAGAGAAAATCCTTCACACACTGCAGTTCTGCTCCACAAGAGCCTGCCATTAACAAACCTACAGGGACAGAAGGAGCAGCACAGAAATGAGGCTTCACTGCTCTCCTATAAGAAATGTCTGTGCCGAGTTTAAACACATTCAGAATAACGATTCCCAGGATTCAGCCTTCCCCAGCACAAGCGATTACAAAACAGAAATGTGTGCAGAAGTGGGTCAGCGTTTCTGAAGGAGCCGCTGGAGAGGGAGAGAGACGATTTCAGCTTGATGCATTTATTTTTCTGAAGCCAGTTTATAATTTTTTTTTTTTTTTTTTTTTTTTTGTCCCGATACACTTTTGCCCCAATTTACTCGTTTTTAGTCGGCAATGAAATGGATGCATTAACAATGCAAACATGGCCATTTTATTTATTTATTTACTTAAACCAGGTGCACATGCCTTCTGTGTTTTGCATTTCCCTGCTGTGAGTTGTAATTCTCTGAGAATCAACTGCAGTTAGCAACGACGCTACTAAACTAATTTTCTTTCCCCATATTTGTAGAAATAATCGGTACGCTCCTCAACTCCTCCCGTGACTGCAAGCGGTGGTGGCGGAACCATAACCCCAGAGAGAGAGGCTCACTCCCACAGGAGCCAGCTGGCTCACATACCTGCCTCGTATTTACACGGTCGTGGGAACACGATTAGGTCCCACTCTGAGGGAGAGAGTAGCCTTGTGCAACTTGCAAGCCATAAGTGATCCTGTGCTGCGTATCCAGCGCCCTCGTTTGAAGCCGATCTGCGATGCAAACACGGGTCAGCTGCCATTGCGAGCGGCACCTCTTTGCCGCGGAAGATACTAAATCACCCGCAGTTTTATAACACGGACACGGGCACCTGGTTTGAGGAGACTTTGCTGAATCAAACCCCAGAGTCGCCCTGCCTGGCGTGCCGTGCAGTGGCCCTGAAACCGAGTTCAAAACCACATCGTGTTCCCTCGGTTAAGAGCTGCCTTTCCCATCGCGTTTGCACCGTTGTTTAGAAGCTGTGGTGACTGTTTGCAGTTAAAATATCGCCCGAACTGGGGAGAGAGGATCGGGTTTTTATTGCATTTTTTTTAAAGCATGTTCCTGAAGCTGAAAGCAGTCACACTTCACAACAAAGCATCGTCAAGCACATCTTATTAACACTGGCTATCTGAACCTCCGAATTACAGCGGCTTCGGGACGGGATTACTCGATGGGAATGTGTTATCAGTAATCTGCACAGACTGAATCAAATTTAATAAAATTAAAGCGTCACCCGGGTGATTTACTGCCCTCCCTTTCTGTTGTTGACAGAACACAGACCCCGCCCCAAGAGAGGATACGCCTACCACCCATTTACACGCTCCCCAATTGGACCAAACCCCTGCCAATTAACCGTGACGCTCTGTTCCCAGCCCTGTGATTGGTTAGCGAGCATGCCGATCACCACAGAGGCTCTCGCCACGACAACACCGTGTTTTTATATCTCTGTTTCTCAACCCGGTTCCCCCAGACCTTCACCCGCATTATCTGTTCTTATTGTTTCAAGTCCGGCTGCTCGCCCGCGGCAGGCAGGGACCCGCCGGCGGCTCTTACCGTTCAGCCCGGGCGCTTCGTTGTTGTTTTGTTGAGCGGCGGCCGACATGTTGCCTGAGAGCGAGCTGGGCGAAGACTGCGGAGGGCACGAGCGGGCGCGCCACGCCCCCTGGCGACGTCATCGGAGCAGGGTCCGCCCCCGGGCCCCGCCCTCTGTTCACGTCACCGCAGCAGGGTCCGCCCCCCCGCATGTCACCAGAGCAGAGTCCGCCCCCTGCACCGCCCCCGATCACGTCACCAGAGCAGGGGTCCCCCCCCCCCCAGCTTTAGAGTAAGGGCAAAGCACGCATTGGAATTAGACTCCACTCCTAGGAAAAGGATTCCTGTAACAGGGCACTTGCACACACATTATAAAAACAAATGATCTCACATATAAAAAGGACAGGTGCTTGTCTGAACTGTAGGATCTGATCCTTGTATTGAGTCAGTACCAGTGACTTTCACCGTGATCAGCCAGCAAAGGTTCCTCACTGCAGAAACACAGGAGCCAGCGCAGCCAATGAGAGAGACCAGGACCCAGCATGACAATGAAGCACACACACACAAACAACACACTCTGGGTTTTTATAAAAAAAAGATTTACTTGTTTTTGTAAAGTACAGTTTATTATTATTATTATTATTATTATTGTTTAATAATTCTAAGTTTGGCTTCAAGAAGTTAAAAAAAAAACAACTCATAACAGGAACTGACTTTTTTTCCCCTCCCACGAAGGCTAGACCGCAGTGCTGACTGGAGCTGGGCCACGGTCAGCGACGAGTTGATCCAGCAAAGCAGCCCCGCTGTGGAGGGGAGAGGGGTCCAGCCTGACACCAAACACACGCCCGTCAAACACCACTTCATGCACGGCTAGCTGGTCTCCCCGCCAGCCGCCCGGGAAACACCCGCCACAGCTAGCCGTAGTGAAACAAGGACTGTAAGATTTATAGCTTTTATATGTCAGATGAAAAAATGTCCCCTTTTTGTACTGCTTGGATGAGGAGGCGAATGAACCATGGGTCTCTGTAAAAGGAGAGCAGGGAGGGTAGTGGCAGACTGGGTGCTGCCCCAGTTATGGAGGCTGGTGAGGGGGTGAGGAGCACGGCTATCGCAGGGGTGCGTGCAAGAGGGGGCAGGGGGGGTGGTGAGGCGCAAAAAAAAACCATCCACATGTCAAAATTAATAACCATAAAAAAAATGAGCAGAAATGAAAAATGGCACAAAATGAAAATACCAAGAGCTAGCTGCATGGAAACATCCCTCCCCACAAAGGCTACAGTTCCACTAGATTCACAATACAGAAAGTGGGCTCTCGTTTGTACCCCCCTTCCCTCCCTCCCTCCCTCCCACCCACTCGGGCCGGGGTCAGTTCAGTTTGTCCTGGAATATGTACAGGTTGTTGGTGGTGGCCACCGCGATGATATTCTCCTGGGGGTGCCAAGCGGTGTGCAGGATCTTCTTGTTAAAGTCCAGGCTGTCCACGCTGATCTCGTCCTTCTTCCTCTTGCCCCCAGCACACACCTTGCGCGGCTTCAGCACGGCGCGCGGCTTGCTGCTCTCCCGCGACGCCTCCAGGGTCACGTCCTTCTTCTGCCCGCGGTCGAACATCCGGAAGAAGTTGTTGTAGGAGCCAGTCATCACCACGCTGCGGACACAGAGCGGTCCTGTTCACACTCAACTCACATTCAAAACCTCTCTGTTCAGTTAACTCAAAACTATTTGTTATCTTATCAGATACAACAGAACTGGTTCGAAAGCAGATCTCTCTTACCTGTCACTCCCGTTCCAGCAGCACTCAAACTTGTCGAAAATACAGTCGTTCTCGTAGAGAGAACACAGCTTACTCCTGAGATACTCATGAACCTGAGAGGGAGGGAGAGAGAGAGACAGAGATAGATAGAGAGAGAACAAGCACAGGGTCAGCGAATCAGTCTTTACTGTAACGTTGCCAATTAAATAAATCAAGATCAAGTGAAAGAGTATTTGTTTGAATTTTGAATTAATTCAAAACAGCCCCCCTTTCACAGGTGTACAGGGAAGCAGTCAAGCAACACTGTCAGAGGTCAGCCTCTACCTGGTACGTCTCCACCGGTCTCGACTCCATGTTTAGGTCCCAGATCTTGACGGACAGGTAGTCCCTGGTCATCATGTAGCGCCCGTTGTGGCTGAACTTGACGTCCGAAATGGAGGAGATGATTTCGGAGAAGAACGACCTGTTGCTGGGATCCTCCGGCTCCTCGAACACTGACCGGGAAGAGAGACAAGAGTCAGGGATCAAGCCTCTGCACTGGGACTGGTCGCGCAGCGCGGACCCCTCACCCTATACTCCCCCCTCCCGATCCTCACGTTTGGAGTGCTTGTCGCACAGTGCAGACTCTCTCATGTCGCAGAGCCTGATGGTGCCCTTGCTGCTGCTGTAGACGAAGGTGTTGCACTGGTTGGGGTGAAACTCTGCGGCCGTGATCACCTCCGTCAGCTCCTCCATGTTGGCCGGCTTGATATCGACAATATCTGAGGGGGGGGCAAAGGTCAAGGAGCAACAACGAGCAGACCAGAGCCATTCCTTTACCGGAGGCCCGATCGACCGACCCCTCCCTCGCCAGACCCCCCCTCTCCCAGCAGCAAACTAAGCATTTCAGATAGGGACCCCCTCCCCAACTGAAAACTAAGGGAAACCAGAACGATTTATGTATAATATTACAGTTGCTACATCGCTATATGAAATCTACATGCTGTTTTATAAGAGAGACCTGGGCAGCCTTTTCAGATCCCAGCTTGGCTTGAGAGCGACTGGTTTAAAGCCGCAGCGCTGCTCAGCCCCGCGCCCCAGGCCTGGCTCGGATACTGAAGCTTCGGTCGGTGATCTCCAGGTGCCACAGGTTGACGCGCAGGTCGTCCGCAGACAGGTAGGTCTCGTAGTCGCTGTTGACCGAGATGGAGTTGATGTGGTAGGTGTGTGCGTTCGCAAACACCCTGCGTGGACTCGCCTCCACCATGAGGTCCATGGGCCGGAACACCGGCACCTGAGAGAGGGGGAGGGTTAGAGAGAACGCTGTAGCCACCTCCTTTCCAAGAGAGGACCCCTGTCCCCCTGGCTGCCGTGCGGGGCAGTTTGGGGGTTCCCTCTTACCCGTAGTGTTGTGACTGTGGAGGGGTCCCTGTACCTCCCATCCTCCTCTTTCAGGTTGTACCCCTCTGGTCTCTTGTCTCGTTCACTGATCTTCCACAGCTTTATAGTTTTATCTGAAGCCAGGAAGCAAAAACCGAGGAAAAGGCCAGTCAGCGCCATTTACCAAACAATAACCAAAAATCAAAGCACACGCTTTCATCCAGAGTAATGAGAACCTCAATACACTACCTTCCGAGTCAGCCCTGCCCTGCTGTATCCCCTACCCTCCGAGTCAGCCCTGCCCTGCTGTATCCCCTACCCTCCGAGTCAGCCCTGCCCTATCCCCTACCCTCCCTGCCGTGTTGCAGACTCACCGTTTGTGGACAACAGGAACTGCGCTGCATTCTTCTGGGGCAGCCAGCGGATCTTGTTGATCTTCTCCTCAATCTCCAAGCTCTTCAGGTAGTCGAACTCCGGCTCGTGACTCTGGAAGGTGCTGTAAACGTTGTACTCGCCTCGGCACTGCAGCTGGCTCTTATTCTGAACAGAGACAGACAGACAGGGTTTAACATCCACAGACCAGACTTCAAGGCAGCCGGACAAACAGCTACTGAAAAGGGGGCCGTTATTGCAGTCGATTTGCAAATTCAACTTTTCACCCTTCTCTTCCTGTCCGTTCTGGTCCGCGGTGATCAGGAGAACCGCCTTGACTATTTGCATCAATCTTCAAACTTTAAACAACTAGCCTCCTACAGATGATTCACATCACATTTGGCTCCAATCCGATTTATTGCAGAAATATTTACCCTTTCCGGTACTGTGGGATAAACAAGCGATTCCAAGGACCCTCTGTGTAAACTGTTTTTTTTTTTTTTTTTTTTTTTTTTTTTTTTTTTTTTTTATGAAAAGGATGTCTGTGTTGCCGCTGTCTTCCCTAGGTGGTCGTTCTAAAGTGACAAAGCGATTTCAGTCCAGTGATCAATGAGAATAAATCACCATATGTTTGCAAACCAGGAACTGAACTGAAACCAGCTCAGCAGCAAGCCAGCCAGCCAGCCACTCAGAGAGTCTGCAGCCAGCCCCCTGTCCAAACTCCTGGCCAAACCCAGTATTGCATTTAACCACCCGTAACTACTAACCACTCAAACAGCTCTGAATTCTGAACCACTACAATGAAATCAATTCAACAACAAGCACTCCGACTACAGTTCTCTCTCAGTGTGTGTTAAACCTGCAGGCGTTCGATTCCCGATTCTCTCTCGTGTTATTAGCTCCCTTCCCCACGCAGCACAGTACCGTTCCCAAGCAGGCGGAGGAGTGCAGTGAATTAGAGGCTGCCTCCTGCGTCCCTGACTGTCACACTGAAGCCAACGAGAGACACTTCTAGACCTCCAGAGGAGAGAGAGGCAGGGACGAGAGGCCGGTGAAGCAGCCTGCCCGCGGCTTCTCAGACAGGAAGCTCACGTTTCTGACCTCTGGCTCCTGCTGGAAGATGACGACTCTGCCTCCCTTGTCGCCCGTCGCCAGCAGCTCTCCAGAGTGATTGAACTCCACAGTCGAAATAATATCAGCTGGAAAACAAAAGCAGGCACAGGGCCAGGGGCCTGGGTTAGTGTCAGAGAAACCTCACAGCATCTCCTCCTCGCGGGCTCAGAGCTGAGGGGGCAAGCTCAGCAGAGCTCCATTCAGGACCGGCAGCCTTTTCACAGTCAGTCTGGGTTTAACAAGAGGATACGAGAACCACTAGCCCATAATCCTTCCCTCTATCCACTTAACAACACAGCCTCCCTCCCAGCCTCTCAGCTCTATCCACTAAAGCCACACAGTGTCTGAATGAGGAGCGGCCAGCACCATCCAATTCAGCATCAACCCTTTATCACCATTTATTTGAGAGGTAGAAGTTTCAGAAGCAAGACACAGTCCAATGCATTGGATTTTCAAAGCAGGTTTATTGAGACAGCTGTCTCAGAAAGCTGTGTCCCGGGTCGCTCCTCGAGTTCAGAGAGGAAGTCTCTCCTGGCCCTTTCCTGCTCCTAACAATTCCAAGGGATTGTTCCTGGGGAGGGAGGCCTGCCCTTCTGTTTCCCAGCCCTGGTCCTGCCTCACAACCCCCGCCCACCCCTAACCAAACACCCCTGAGATTCGACTCCAAACCAGCAAAGAGGCTGCAGCTCGACTCCAGACTCTCTTCTAAAACTGTTTCTGTCTCCGTCCTCACAGACAGAGAGAGAGAGAGAGAGGTGTGTCACTGCCTGCCACAGCAATAACCACCCAAACCTGACCTCTCCCCTGGGGGCATGACAAGCCTGTGTCTGGGGACTCCGAGCACAATCCATCAATCACACAACACAACACAGGGCTGAGCTCTGCATCCCGGAAGATTCTGGCGAGATCTCTCCGACACTCCGAGTTAAAGCAAAACCTGCTCCACTCCTCCATCCTTCAAGTACCTGCAGTGACGTCCCCGGGGGGGGGGGGGGGGCTAGGCTAGTCTGTTACTCAGCACTCTCTCGGTCCCACGCCCACACGCTCTTGTGTGGTCATTTGAATTAGCAGGGACTTGCACTGAGCACTTCCAGGATATGCTGTGCCGGCACAACCAAATGGAGGACTTTGTTTTAAAATGGGGTCGAGTTTTTACTCTGTCTGGGAAAAAAAAACAAAAAAAAAAACAGACACAGCTTTGTAGGGACAGAGATAAGACTCCCACTGCACAGCAGTTTCACCATTTCCAGAGTACAGGTAACAATCTCTTCGATTCTTATTAAACTCAAAGCACAGTGCTGCCAACTGTCGTCACTACAACTCTCACACTATCCAGCCCTTCCTTTGTTACCCATCATGTTACAAGTGTTCCCGTGAGAGAGATTTATCTGACAAAAAGATCCACAACAGAGGATTAAGGGAACTCCTGTTCGCTGTAGCCTAGCCAACCCCATTCCCACACATCTATCCTGCCAGAGAGAGAGAGACCCCCCCCCCCACCTCCCACCTCCCACACAATCCAGCTTCCCACCACAATCTAGGGACGCTCGCGAGGACACAGAGGAGTCACACAGAGCAGCTGCTGGAGAGAGCTCCACTTCACCCAGCTCACACACAGGGGGGAGGGAACCACGGCCCAGGGGGCCTCTACAATTCACTTGAGGAGCGATAGTGTATTATTACTATACCCATCCGTCGATCAATAGATACCATTGTTGCATAAGATATGAGTGAGACTCTGCTGGAATTGCGTTGGAACAAATGCGTCAACTCTGACCCCGTGAACAACACTAACGGTCTGGACACCGTCATCTTCAGGAAATAGTTTCAAGCCTGCATATTTAAAAGCACCAACACCCCGCAGCCTGGGTTAAATGCACTGTGAACCTGCCTGCACAGTGCTCACGGACAGTGGGGTTCAGAGGCTCAAAAAGCCGTTCAACTCAGTGCGTCTGCTTTAAGAACCTTACCCTTGCTAAACAACGTCACAGCCATTAAAAATTAAAAAAAAAACACTAGAAATGTTTCACACTGTCCTAGAACCATGACACTCGAGTCCAGTTTCTACACAGCTGCTCTCTGCATGCATTTCATGGTCAGAGCAGCGCTGGTTGGGACTATAGGACTGGGATGAGCGAGAGTCTGCTGCATCTAGAGATTTACAAAGGGAGTTTGTCTTCTTACCTTCAGCAACGTCATCGTCGATGGCCCCCTTCACCTGAGAGAAGCACCACTGCACATCATTGCCCCCGCCTCCGGCTCCTGACAGAGAGAAAGAGAGAGACAGAGGTGAGCCAGCCAGACTCCTAACAACCCATCAACACAATGCATCACAACATCGAGTCAAGAGAGAGAGACAGAGGTGAGCCAGCCAGACTCCCAACAACCCATCAACACAATGCATCACAACATCGAGTCAAGAGAGAGAGACAGAGGTGAAGCAGCCAGACTCCTAACAACCCATCAACACGATGCATCACAACATCGAGTCAAGAGAGAGAGACAGAGGTGAAGCAGCCAGACTCCCAACAACCCATCAACACGATGCATCAGAACATCGAGTCAAGAGAGAGAGACAGAGGTGAGCCAGCCAGACTCCCAACAACCCATCAACACAATGCATCACAACATCGAGTCAAGAGAGAGAGACAGAGGTGAAGCAGCCAGACTCCCAACAACACGATGCATCAGAACAGAGTCAAGAGAGAGAGAGACAGAGGTGAGCCAGCCAGACTCCCAACAAGCCATCAACACGATGCATCACAACATCGAATCAAGAGAGAGACAGAGGTGAAGCAGCCAGACTCCCAACAACACGATGCATCAGAACAGAGTCAAGAGAGAGAGAGACAGAGGTGAGCCAGCCAGACTCCCAACAACCCATCAACACGATGCATCACAACATCGAGTCAAGGCCACCAGCACAATGCAACCCAGTGAGGCTCAGCGAGTGGCTCGAAGATGAATGCAGTGTTTTGTAGTTGGCATGAACACGCAAGTTATTATTTTGCCTTGCAACAAGTCTTATTAAAATCAATGATTCGCAGAAGTAGCCTGTCCCATGTATCACGATGCACATGGTATCAGTGCAACCCCATACACTGAGCAGTCATTCAGAGATTACACAAACCAATGCCAGCACGGTCCCTCGTGCACACTGAACACATTTAAAACAGCAAGCACTTCAATCTTCCTCCCAGCACGACTGATCCACGCTGGGGTCGCTCTGCACCACTGGGATGAGTTTGCACAGCTCCAGCACAGCCCTGTCCGCTCCTGCCAGACTCTGCCACGCTTCAGGGAGCGACTCCGAGGACGGGGTCTGCTGCCAGCGGCTCGGTCAGGCAGAACGATCCTGAACCGCTTCCCAGCAAGGCACCGAAGAGGAGGCTCAATCTGGACATCTTCCCTTCGCCGAGATACTGCGTGCCTCGTTTAAAAACCCTGCTGATTTAGGACAAGCAGACGGTTTATTTTTTTCACCCGTTCTTCCCTACAGCTGTTGGTTTCAGTGGTACACTGTTTAACTGGTGGGATTCTGTGAACCAATGGAGGTGCAAGCTAGGAGCTGGGTTCAAAAAGCTGGGACTGGAGCCTGTTCAGATACATTGAGAACCTCAGCGAGGGTTAATGGGACCCGGGAGAGGCAAGGGTGTCAACACAAGACTAATTATCCAGACATCCGTGAAAAAGGGGTAAATTTCGAAGACAGAAGCGTGCCGGCAGATTGAGGTGGAAGGGTCGATCCAAGTTCATGTTTGAACAGTGTTGAGCCGGGGGGGGGGGGTCACTCTACTGTAGTTGCATCACACCGAGACGAGGACATGGCAGACAGTGCATTATAAACGCTGTACAACTCAAAACACTTCCTGTAGACCTACCTCTACACTGTTCACTTTTGAATCTGTGTTTTTAATCACCACTTATGTAGTGGACAGCCAGATCACTTTCACACTGATATCAATGAGAATCACGCAGAGGAGAGCTCAGTGCAAGCTGTACAGTGACAAAGATTCAGCTTATATAACTGCACTGTGCAACACAAGAATTCACTCAAATCGAGCCAACTCAGTGATACAAGTATACTCTGACACCATGTACAGTTTCACAGTCTTACAGTGAGATAGTGGGGAATGCTGGGTCTGATTACAAAGAGGCTTTAAAACGAGATTGCACAGCCCTGCTGCTTTCACTACCAGAATCGAGTCCGTGATGAAAACGGTACGTTTAAAAGTGTGTGCTGCACATGGCAGGTGTTTCACAGGGCAAGGGGAGGCAGCTGCGCGCTAGACCGTAGTTTAACGTATGTGCGGCTTGCATAGCCTTGACCACACCAACATGTCCATTTGCACATCCCACTGTCTGAATGTGTATCCCAGCCCAGCTGGCCAGGTCAGTCTCAGGAGTGGATAACTCTGTGCTGTGTTCACATGGTCAAGGGCACGTGGGCAGACTGTGGCCCACGCACTGTTCCTCGCTGTGCTGGACGCAGGCCCTCCTCGGGTGGAACGCTCCGCATCACTCACAATTTTTGAGGCGCAAGTCAAAACAGCAACACAACTGGAGTAGCGCGTCTTTATACACTTCAGTGCTTAAATATAACAGGGTTACACACTAAATCATCTGATTAAAAGGCTTCTAAAAATGTTATTGAAAGGAATGACCACAAACAGACAGCCTGTCCATTTGAGACGTGTGCTGGGGGGGGGGTGTCGAGTGACATTTTATAATAGAATTCAAGGCTATTAAAATGTTTTTCATAGGCACAGCATTACTTCATTCTCAGCCAATACTGACACATGCATTCGCTGCTCACTTCAGCACCTGTAACCCACATTAACATACGGGTTTAAGAAATATTTCAAACAATTTAGAGAATGTCCCCCATGTATGAACAACAAAATCCACCACGCGTCACCCGCCCTGCAAACACGCCCTTGTCCGGGTGTATTTGGGTGACGCACACACACCCGCTCCCACCCGAAAAAAAAAAAGCTTTTCATTCATATATTATATATATATTATATATACACATACACACATATACACACTGTTAAAGTGCACGACCTCTACCCTTTCACAGCGCCCAAAACGAAAACAACGAAACAGCCTCGGCGAGGCAACGCCGCTCCCAACATTAAGAGTCACCGAACCGGATCTGTGTTAGAAGAAAACGGGCCTCTGATTACACAGAGGATCTGATAATCTCAGAAACGCACAAACACCTCCTCTGTGCGATCAAGGAAGTGCTGAACGATTATAACGCACAGCCAGGTCCTGCTTTCCACAGCGTGCGTTTTAATTGCGGGTATCCACAATAACACATTGCAGCGAGGCACAGAAACAGGTGCCGAATTGCAAAGCCGGTGAATTGAATAATGCAATAACCAACGAATTTAAAAAGAAAAACATTTCCCCCCCTAGGCCTTGTCTGAATGCACTTTATATAAATGCAGGCCGCAGACAGAGCGAACCGGTCCGGTTACAAGGAGAGCAGAAACGCCGGCAGGATCTCTTCCTCAGCCGGGTAATATTACCACTGCAGTCGGTCCGGAGCATGCAATCACAGCACAGCTGAGCGGAGCAACCCGGACCCGCAGAACAACCCCGGCGTGGACCCGAGGAGAGCGGCGGGTCGATGAGGGGGGAGAGATACCGACAGCGGTGCGAAAAAAAAAAAGATTTGTACATATGCAATTCACAACCCCCCCCCCGGGGAAAGAAAACGCGCTGCATTTACCTGCCATGACGCGCTTGCGGCTGTCCCTGGAGCTGACTGCGTGTCTGCGGGCTCTAGCTTGGCCGGGCTGTGTGTGCTGATCGCCGGCACACAGTGAGGATGGAGCTGGATTGTGAGGCTCCGCTGCCTCTCTCTCTGCTTCCTCCCCTCTCCTTCCACTTTCAAAATGGCGCACCCTCCTCCCCCCGCACTGACGTCATGCTCCAGCACGTCACCGGGGGGGGAAAGGGGGGGCTCAGCGGCGTGCCTTTGTGGTCTACAGGGGTGATGTCACGATAGGAGGCGCGTCTCCTGCGATCGAGTGCTTTGCAATAGCGCATATAGTCTGAGTTGAGGAGCGGCATTTTACAACACGGCATTACATCTCTGCTGCAATCGCTACCTACATTGCAAGTCTTGCATTTGCACGTTGTTGGTGAGGCCCCCCCGTGCTAGGACACAGGCTCCGCTAATATACAGAGGCTGAAGGAGCATCGCAGAGTCTGCATTCTCGGGAACTGCTTGAGTTTCACATACTGTAGAAGCGCCCCCTGCTGGATGATCAGTGGCAATGCAAGCCGAGTTGCTTTATAAACATGCTTTACAGCAGCGTTTTGCTCACTTCGTTGCATAAGTGCATGCGCCTGTTCAGTACCTAGAGTTCTCAAATAAATACATATTCAATGAATATCGTTCACGGAGTGTATGTGGGCACCTTCGTGCCAAGCCGGGGCTGTACCCCAGATCCCATCTCTCTGCCTCTCCTCTGGTCATCAGGAAGCCACTGTTTCTTCAGCCTAACCTGGAGCCTGAAGACAGCTTGCCCGTTTCAATGGACTGTCTGCAGCAGCTCTTAATTTCTCTGCGTTTTTATTTAAAAGTGCACCCGAGCGACAAGCCATTCTGAAACCACTGAGACCCCAACCTCGGATTGCACCCAGCTGTCCACACGACGGGTCCAGATGACTTGCGTCAACCTAGAATATACGATTGAGCTATCACGTATCACTTAATAATAATAATAATAATAATAAAAATAAAATCATTTAGATATTTTATTTCACACTGGAATCAAAGAAACTACAAAATGAGATTACAAAAGTCAACCAGACGCCAGCACGGCAGTGCTGTATTTCCTGCTGGATTTGGAAACGTCTCGTTTCTCAGTTATATGTATTTGGAGGGTAACATGGGAAGCTGCAAAGCCGCGTGTAATTCGATGTGTTAACGTTACTCAGCGGTTTTTATTCGACTTCATGAAGCAAAATGAATTCATTCTACAGACCGGGTGATGCAAAGCGTCTGGCCGCAGCTGCAGACAGAGCCGGCAAAAAAAAACAACTCCTGCCAGCTTAGAAATGCATGAAAAAGCAGCTACTCTGCACAGGACAAGCATCGCACAGGGAAAGCACATCAACCCAGAGACACTCCTGCGTCAGCACAGACTGGACAGAATCTCTTACTTATGCAATTAGCATTATTATTATTATTATTATTATTATTATTATTATTATTATTATTTATTATTATTATGTCAGTATAATATTCGAATTCGAACCACATCAGCTCTCAAATACAAATGTCAACATCAGTGCATCTGCTTCATTATAACGAGCTGTGACTTCTTTGTGCTGGATCTCTTTTTCCGCTGGACTGTGAAGTGGAGGAGGGGGCTCTTTCTCCACGGGGCTGCTCTCTAATTGAACCCCTGCTCACTGAGATAACGCTTTGCATGAACTATCAGGGTAAAGAACACTCGTCGGGCGCTGCCTCTTGCAGGCTCCCGTATCGCTTTGCTCAATGAAAACGCTGTGAGAGTGTCCGGTGGACGCGGCCGGCCTCTGCGTCGAGGGCGCGCCGCTCAGTCGAAGTCTGGGATGTCCTCGTAGGAGTAACCACGGTAACCCTTGGAGGCGTAGTAAGCGATGCGCAGATGATAGAACCCGGGCAGGAAAACCAGAATCCCAATGATGAGCACGGGCCAGGTCCGGTCATTGTTCTGAGAGAGAGAGAGAAAGAGAGAAAGGGGGTGGGGTTAGTGCTTTGTGATGTCAGAGCAGGGGCTAGTGATGTCAGAAAATAGAATATTTCAACAGAAAAAAAGAACCTTGGAATACAAACATACTATTAAACAGATACATCTAAACCCAGCCCCCACCCCACAGGACAGAACTGTTACATAAACTCAAATACAGGTCCTTTACCGGGGAACCCCACAATGATTAACCCTTCAGACGCATCTGGTGAGTGCGTGCGTGTCCCCGAATGAAAACTCGGCTGCGATGAAAGGCTGACAAACACAGCGCCCCCTGCAGGCTGCGTGGCGTTGCTCACCGTGACGTTGATGTACCCGGACAGCAGCAGAGCCCCGATGGTGATGAGCAGCGAGCCGATGAGGAAGAGGATGGTAGCGAGGGCGATGGCCTTGTAGGGAACCTTAGGGGGGGTCTTCTTAAACTGAGAGGTGGGGGGGAGACATCTCAGTAACACAGCGTGATCAGCGGGCACAGGAACAGCTTCCAACAACATGAACAAAACGGCTATCGCAGGGGTGCGTGCAAGAGGGGGCAGGGGGGGTGGTGAGGCGCAAAAAAAAACCATCCACATGTCAAAATTAATAACCATAAAAAAAATGAGCAGAAATGAAAAATGGCACAAAATGAAAATACCAAGAGCTAGCTGCATGGAAACATCCCTCCCCACAAAGGCTACAGTTCCACTAGATTCACAATACAGAAAGTGGGCTCTCGTTTGTACCCCCCTTCCCTCCCTCCCTCCCTCCCACCCACTCGGGCCGGGGTCAGTTCAGTTTGTCCTGGAATATGTACAGGTTGTTGGTGGTGGCCACCGCGATGATATTCTCCTGGGGGTGCCAGGCGGTGTGCAGGATCTTCTTGTTAAAGTCCAGGCTGTCCACGCTGATCTCGTCCTTCTTCCTCTTGCCCCCAGCACACACCTTGCGCGGCTTCAGCACGGCGCGCGGCTTGCTGCTCTCCCGCGACGCTTCCAGGGTCACGTCCTTCTTCTGCCCGCGGTCGAACATCCGGAAGAAGTTGTTGTAGGAGCCAGTCATCACCACGCTGCGGACACAGAGCGGTCCTGTTCACACTCAACTCACATTCAAAACCTCTCTGTTCAGTTAACTCAAAACTATTTGTTATCTTATCAGATACAACAGAACTGGTTCGAAAGCAGATCTCTCTTACCTGTCACTCCCGTTCCAGCAGCACTCAAACTTGTCGAAAATACAGTCGTTCTCGTAGAGAGAACACAGCTTACTCCTGAGATACTCATGAACCTGAGAGAAGGGAGGGAGAGAGAGAGAGAGAGAGATAGATAGAGAGAGAGAACAAGCACAGGGTCAGCGAATCAGTCTTTACTGTAACGTTGCCAATTAAATAAATCAAGATCAAGTGAAAGAGTATTTGTTTGAATTTTGAATTAATTCAAAACAGCCCCCCTTTCACAGGTGTACAGGGAAGCAGTCAAGCAACACTGTCAGAGGTCAGCCTCTACCTGGTACGTCTCCACCGGTCTCGACTCCATGTTTAGGTCCCAGATCTTGACGGACAGGTAGTCCCTGGTCATCATGTAGCGCCCGTTGTGGCTGAACTTGACGTCCGAAATGGAGGAGATGATTTCGGAGAAGAACGACCTGTTGCTGGGATCCTCCGGCTCCTCGAACACTGACCGGGAAGAGAGACAAGAGTCAGGGATCAAGCCTCTGCACTGGGACTGGTCGCGCAGCGCGGACCCCTCACCCTATACTCCCCCCTCCCGATCCTCACGTTTGGAGTGCTTGTCGCACAGTGCAGACTCTCTCATGTCGCAGAGCCTGATGGTGCCCTTGCTGCTGCTGTAGACGAAGGTGTTGCACTGGTTGGGGTGAAACTCTGCGGCCGTGATCACCTCCGTCAGCTCCTCCATGTTGGCCGGCTTGATATCGACAATATCTGAGGGGGGGGCAAAGGTCAAGGAGCAACAACGAGCAGACCAGAGCCATTCCTTTACCGGAGGCCCGATCGACCGACCCCTCCCTCGCCAGACCCCCCCTCTCCCAGCAGCAAACTAAGCATTTCAGATAGGGACCCCCTCCCCAACTGAAAACTAAGGGAAACCAGAACGATTTATGTATAATATTACAGTTGCTACATCGCTATATGAAATCTACATGCTGTTTTATAAGAGAGACCTGGGCAGCCTTTTCAGATCCCAGCTTGGCTTGAGAGCGACTGGTTTAAAGCCGCAGCGCTGCTCAGCCCCGCGCCCCAGGCCTGGCTCGGATACTGAAGCTTCGGTCGGTGATCTCCAGGTGCCACAGGTTGACGCGCAGGTCGTCCGCAGACAGGTAGGTCTCGTAGTCGCTGTTGACCGAGATGGAGTTGATGTGGTAGGTGTGTGCGTTCGCAAACACCCTGCGTGGACTCGCCTCCACCATGAGGTCCATGGGCCGGAACACCGGCACCTGAGAGAGGGGGAGGGTTAGAGAGAACGCTGTAGCCACCTCCTTTCCAAGAGAGGACCCCTGTCCCCCTGGCTGCCGTGCGGGGCAGTTTGGGGGTTCCCTCTTACCCGTAGTGTTGTGACTGTGGAGGGGTCCCTGTACCTCCCATCCTCCTCTTTTAGGTTGTACCCCTCTGGTCTCTTGTCTCGTTCACTGATCTTCCACAGCTTTATAGTTTTATCTGAAGCCAGGAAGCAAAAACCCGAGGAAAAGGCCAGTCAGCGCCATTTACCAAACAATAACCAAAAATCAAAGCACACGCTTTCATCCAGAGTAATGAGAACCTCAATACACTACCTTCCGAGTCAGCCCTGCCCTGCTGTATCCCCTACCCTCCGAGTCAGCCCTGCCCTGCTGTATCCCCTACCCTCCGAGTCAGCCCTGCCCTATCCCCTACCCTCCCTGCCGTGTTGCAGACTCACCGTTTGTGGACAACAGGAACTGCGCTGCATTCTTCTGGGGCAGCCAGCGGATCTTGTTGATCTTCTCCTCAATCTCCAAGCTCTTCAGGTAGTCGAACTCCGGCTCGTGACTCTGGAAGGTGCTGTAAACGTTGTACTCGCCTCGGCACTGCAACTGGCTCTTATTCTGAACAGAGACAGACAGACAGGGTTTAACATCCACAGACCAGACTTCAAGGCAGCCGGACAAACAGCTACTGAAAAGAGGCCGTTATTGCAGTCGATTTGCAAATTCAACTTTTCACCCTTCTCTTCCTGTCCGTTCTGGTCCGCGGTGATCAGGAGAACCGCCTTGACTATTTGCATCAATCTTCAAACTTTAAACAACTAGCCTCCTACAGATGATTCACATCACATTTGGCTCCAATCCGATTTATTGCAGAAATATTTACCCTTTCCGGTACTGTGGGATAAACAAGCGATTCCAAGGACCCTCTGTGTAAACTGTTTTTTTTTTTTTATGAAAAGGATGTCTGTGTTGCCGCTGTCTTCCCTAGGTGGTCGTTCTAAAGTGACAAAGCGATTTCAGTCCAGTGATCAATGAGAATAAATCACCATATGTTTGCAAACCAGGAACTGAACTGAAACCAGCTCAGCAGCAAGCCAGCCAGCCAGCCACTCAGAGAGTCTGCAGCCAGCCCCCTGTCCAAACTCCTGGCCAAACCCAGTATTGCATTTAACCACCCGTAACTACTAACCACTCAAACAGCTCTGAATTCTGAACCACTACAATGAAATCAATTCAACAACAAGCACTCCGACTACAGTTCTCTCTCAGTGTGTGTTAAACCTGCAGGCGTTCGATTCCCGATTCTCTCTCGTGTTATTAGCTCCCTTCCCCACGCAGCACAGTACCGTTCCCAAGCAGGCGGAGGAGTGCAGTGAATTAGAGGCTGCCTCCTGCGTCCCTGACTGTCACACTGAAGCCAACGAGAGACACTTCTAGACCTCCAGAGGAGAGAGAGGCAGGGACGAGAGGCCGGTGAAGCAGCCTGCCCGCGGCTTCTCAGACAGGAAGCTCACGTTTCTGACCTCTGGCTCCTGCTGGAAGATGACGACTCTGCCTCCCTTGTCGCCCGTCGCCAGCAGCTCTCCAGAGTGATTGAACTCCACAGTCGAAATAATATCAGCTGGAAAACAAAAGCAGGCACAGGGCCAGGGGCCTGGGTTAGTGTCAGAGAAACCTCACAGCATCTCCTCCTCGCGGGCTCAGAGCTGAGGGGGCAAGCTCAGCAGAGCTCCATTCAGGACTGGCAGCCTTTTCACAGTCAGTCTGGGTTTAACAAGAGGATACGAGAACCACTAGCCCATAATCCTCCCCTCTATCCACTTAACAACACAGCCTCCCTCCCAGCCTCTCAGCTCTATCCACTAAAGCCACACAGTGTCTGAATGAGGAGCGGCCAGCACCATCCAATTCAGCATCAACCCTTTATCACCATTTATTTGAGAGGTAGAAGTTTCAGAAGCAAGACACAGTCCAATGCATTGGATTTTCAAAGCAGGTTTATTGAGACAGCTGTCTCAGAAAGCTGTGTCCCGGGTCGCTCCTCGAGTTCAGAGAGGAAGTCTCTCCTGGCCCTTTCCTGCTCCTAACAATTCCAAGGGATTGTTCCTGGGGAGGGAGGCCTGCCCTTCTGTTTCCCAGCCCTGGTCCTGCCTCACAACCCCCGCCCACCCCTAACCAAACACCCCTGAGATTCGACTCCAAACCAGCAAAGAGGCTGCAGCTCGACTCCAGACTCTCTTCTAAAACTGTTTCTGTCTCCGTCCTCACAGACAGAGAGAGAGAGAGAGAGGTGTGTCACTGCCTGCCACAGCAATAACCACCCAAACCTGACCTCTCCCCTGGGGGCATGACAAGCCTGTGTCTGGGGACTCCGAGCACAATCCATCAATCACACAACACAACACAGGGCTGAGCTCTGCATCCCGGAAGATTCTGGCGAGATCTCTCCGACACTCCGAGTTAAAGCAAAACCTGCTCCACTCCTCCATCCTTCAGCAGTGACGTCATCCGTCAGGTGAGGTCGTCACACAATTACCTATGTCCTGGGGTCACTGGGGGGGGGGGGGGGGGGGGGGGGGCTAGGCGAGTCAGTCAGCTACAATTGTATCACCATATCTGCGTACTACACTACTTTTTGGTCTCATGTCTTCGCATTTTCTTGCACATGTCTGGCTACGGCTATTTCTGCGAGATCATCTGACACTTCGATTGTTGCAGTCTCTCTCCGGTCCCTTCCCGCCCAGGTGCGAGACACACACAGTACGGGCAGGGACTTGCACTGAGCACTTCCAGGATATGCTGTGCCGGCACAACCAAATGGAGGACTTTGTTTTAAAATGGGGTCGAGTTTTTACTCTGTCTGGGAAAAAAAACAGACACAGCTTTGTAGGGACAGAGATAAGACTCCCACTGCACAGCAGTTTCACCATTTCCAGAGTACAGGTAACAATCTCTTCGATTCTTATTAAACTCAAAGCACAGTGCTGCCAAGTGTCGTCACTACAACTCTCACACTATCCAGCCCTTCCTTTGTTACCCATCATGTTACAAGTGTTCCCGTGAGAGAGATTTATCTGACAAAAAGATCCACAACAGAGGATTAAGGGAACTCCTGTTCGCTGTAGCCTAGCCAACCCCATTCCCACACATCTATCCTGCCAGAGAGAGAGAGACCCCCCCCCCCCCCTGGATCAGCATCTCTGCTAAACCCTAGGTACCTTCCACCCCCCACCTCCCACCTCCCACACAATCAGCTTCCTATCTAGGGACGCTCGCGAGGACACAGAGGAGTCACACAGAGCAGCTGCTGGAGAGAGCTCCACTTCACCCAGCTCACACACAGGGGGGAGGGAACCACGGCCCAGGGGGCCTCTACAATTCACTTGAGGAGCGATAGTGTATTATTACTATACCCATCCGTCGATCAATAGATACCATTGTTGCATAAGATATGAGTGAGACTCTGCTGGAATTGCGTTGGAACAAATGCGTCAACTCTGACCCCGTGAACAACACTAACGGTCTGGACACCGTCATCTTCAGGAAATAGTTTCAAGCCTGCATATTTAAAAGCACCAACACCCCGCAGCCTGGGTTAAATGCACTGTGAACCTGCCTGCACAGTGCTCACGGACAGTGGGGTTCAGAGGCTCAAAAAGCTGTTCAACTCAGTGCGTCTGCTTTAAGAACCTTACCCTTGCTAAACAACGTCACAGCCATTAAAAATTAAAAAAAAAACACTAGAAATGTTTCACACTGTCCTAGAACCATGACACTCGAGTCCAGTTTCTACACAGCTGCTCTCTGCATGCATTTCATGGTCAGAGCAGCGCGGGTTGGGACTATAGGACTGGGATGAGCGAGAGTCTGCTGCATCTAGAGATTTACAAAGGGAGTTTGTCTTCTTACCTTCAGCAACGTCATCGTCGATGGCCCCCTTCACCTGAGAGAAGCACCACTGCACATCATTGCCCCCGCCTCCGGCTCCTGACAGAGAGAAAGAGAGAGACAGAGGTGAGCCAGCCAGACTCCTAACAACCCATCAACACAATGCATCACAACATCGAGTCAAGAGAGAGAGACAGAGGTGAGCCAGCCAGACTCCCAACAACCCATCAACACAATGCATCACAACATCGAGTCAAGAGAGAGAGACAGAGGTGAGCCAGCCAGACTCCTAACAACCCATCAACACAATGCATCACAACATCGAGTCAAGAGAGAGAGACAGAGGTGAGCCAGCCAGACTCCCAACAACCCATCAACACAATGCATCACAACATCGAGTCAAGAGAGAGAGACAGAGGTGAAGCAGCCAGACTCCTAACAACCCATCAACACAATGCATCACAACATCGAGTCAAGAGAGAGAGACAGAGGTGAAGCAGCCAGACTCCCAACAACACGATGCATCAGAACAGAGTCAAGAGAGAGAGAGACAGAGGTGAGCCAGCCAGACTCCCAACAACCCATCAACACGATGCATCACAACATCGAGTCAAGAGAGAGACAGAGGTGAAGCAGCCAGACTCCCAACAACACGATGCATCAGAACAGAGTCAAGAGAGAGAGACAGAGGTGAGCCAGCCAGACTCCCAACAACCCATCAACACGATGCATCACAACATCGAGTCAAGGCCACCAGCACAATGCAACCCAGTGAGGCTCAGCGAGTGGCTCGAAGATGAATGCAGTGTTTTGTAGTTGGCATGAACACGCAAGTTATTATTTTGCCTTGCAACAAGTCTTATTAAAATCAATGATTCGCAGAAGTAGCCTGTCCCATGTATCACGATGCACATGGTATCAGTGCAACCCCATACACTGAGCAGTCATTCAGAGATTACACAAACCAATGCCAGCACGGTCCCTCGTGCACACTGAACACATTTAAAACAGCAAGCACTTCAATCTTCCTCCCAGCACGACTGATCCACGCTGGGGTCGCTCTGCGCCACTGGGATGAGTTTGCACAGCTCCAGCACAGCCCTGTCCGCTCCTGCCAGACTCTGCCACGCTTCAGGGAGCGACTCCGAGGACGGGGTCTGCTGCCAGCGGCTCGGTCAGGCAGAACGATCCTGAACCGCTTCCCAGCAAGGCACCGAAGAGGAGGCTCAATCTGGACATCTTCCCTTCGCCGAGATACTGCGTGCCTCGTTTAAAAACCCTGCTGATTTAGGACAAGCAGACGGTTTATTTTTTTCACCCGTTCTTCCCTACAGCTGTTGGTTTCAGTGGTACACTGTTTAACTGGTGGGATTCTGTGAACCAATGGAGGTGCAAGCTAGGAGCTGGGTTCAAAAAGCTGGGACTGGAGCCTGTTCAGATACATTGAGAACCTCAGCGAGGGTTAATGGGACCCGGGAGAGGCAAGGGTGTCAACACAAGACTAATTATCCAGACATCCGTGAAAAAGGGGTAAATTTCGAAGACAGAAGCGTGCCGGCAGATTGAGGTGGAAGGGTCGATCCAAGTTCATGTTTGAACAGTGTTGAGCCGGGGGGGGGGGGTCACTCTACTGTAGTTGCATCACACCGAGACGAGGACATGGCAGACAGTGCATTATAAACGCTGTACAACTCAAAACACTTCCTGTAGACCTACCTCTACACTGTTCACTTTTGAATCTGTGTTTTTAATCACCACTTATGTAGTGGACAGCCAGATCACTTTCACACTGATATCAATGAGAATCACGCAGAGGAGAGCTCAGTGCAAGCTGTACAGTGACAAAGATTCAGCTTATATAACTGCACTGTGCAACACAAGAATTCACTCAAATCGAGCCAACTCAGTGATACAAGTATACTCTGACACCATGTACAGTTTCACAGTCTTACAGTGAGATAGTGGGGAATGCTGGGTCTGATTACAAAGAGGCTTTAAAACGAGATTGCAGAGCCCTGCTGCTTTCACTACCAGAATCGAGTCTGTGATGAAAACGGTACGTTTAAAAGTGTGTGCTGCACATGGCAGGTGTTTCACAGGGCGAGGGGAGGCAGCTGCGCGCTAGACCGCAGTTTAACGTATGTGCGGCTTGCATAGCCTTGACCACACCAACATGTCCATTTGCACATCCCACTGTCTGAATGTGTATCCCAGCCCAGCTGGCCAGGTCAGTCTCAGGAGTGGATAACTCTGTGCTGTGTTCACATGGTCAAGGGCACGTGGGCAGACTGTGGCCCACGCACTGTTCCTCGCTGTGCTGGACGCAGGCCCTCCTCGGGTGGAACGCTCCGCATCGCTCACAATTTTTGAGGCGCAAGTCAAAACTGCAACACAACTGGAGTAGCGCGTCTTTATACACTTCAGTGCTTAAATACAACAGGGTTACACACTAAATCATCTGATTAAAAGGCTTCTAAAAATGTTATTGAAAGGAATGACCACAAACAGACAGCCTGTCCATTTGAGACGTGTGCTTGGGGGGGGGGGGGGTCACATGACATTTTATAATAGAATTCAAGGCTATTAAAATGTTTTTCACAGGCACAGCATTACTTCATTCTCAGCCAATACTGACACATGCATTCGCTGCTCACTTCAGCACCTGTAACCCACATTAACATACGGGTTTAAGAAATATTTCAAACAATTTAGAGAATGTCCCCCATGTATGAACAACAAAATCCACCACGCGTCACCCGCCCTGCAAACACGCCCTTGTCCGGGTGTATTTGGGTGACGCACACACACCCGCTCCCACCCGAAAAAAAAAAAGCTTTTCATTCATATATTATATATATATTATATATACACATACACACATATACACACTGTTAAAGTGCACGACCTCTACCCTTTCACAGCGCCCAAAACGAAAACAACGAAACAGCCTCGGCGAGGCAACGCCGCTCCCAACATTAAGAGTCACCGAACCGGATCTGTGTTAGAAGAAAACGGGCCCCTGATTACACAGAGGATCTGATAATCTCAGAAACGCACAAACACCTCCTCTGTGCGATCAAGGAAGTGCTGAACGATTATAACGCACAGCCAGGTCCTGCTTTCCACAGCGTGCGTTTTAATTGCGGGTATCCACAATAACACATTGCAGCGAGGCACAGAAACAGGTGCCGAATTGCAAAGCCGGTGAATTGAATAATGCAATAACCAACGAATTTAAAAAGAAAAACATTTCCCCCCCTAGGCCTTGTCTGAATGCACTTTATATAAATGCAGGCCGCAGACAGAGCGAACCGGTCCGGTTACAAGGAGAGCAGAAACGCCGGCAGGATCTCTTCCTCAGCCGGGTAATATTACCACTGCAGTCGGTCCGGAGCATGCAATCACAGCACAGCTGAGCGGAGCAACCCGGACCCGCAGAACAACCCCGGCGTGGACCCGAGGAGAGCGGCGGGTCGATGAGGGGGGAGAGATACCGACAGCGGTGCGAAAAAAAAAAAGATTTGTACATATGCAATTCACAACCCCCCCCCCGGGGAAAGAAAACGCGCTGCATTTACCTGCCATGACGCGCTTGCGGCTGTCCCTGGAGCTGACTGCGTGTCTGCGGGCTCTAGCTTGGCCGGGCTGTGTGTGCTGATCGCCGGCACACAGTGAGGATGGAGGTGGATTGTGAGGCTCCGCTGCCTCTCTCTCTGCTTCCTCCCCTCTCCTTCCACTTTCAAAATGGCGCACCCTCCTCCCCCCGCACTGACGTCATGCTCCAGCACGTCACCGGGGGGGGGGAGGGGGGGCTCAGCGGCGTGCCTTTGTGGTCTACAGGGGTGATGTCACGATAGGAGGCGCGTCTCCTGCGATCGAGTGCTTTGCAATAGCGCATATAGTCTGAGTTGAGGAGCGGCATTTTACAACACGGCATTACATCTCTGCTGCAATCGCTACCTACATTGCAAGTCTTGCATTTGCACGTTGTTGGTGAGGCCCCCCCGTGCTAGGACACAGGCTCCGCTAATATACAGAGGCTGAAGGAGCACAGCAGAGTCTGCATTCTCGGGAACTGCTTGAGTTTCACATACTGTAGAAGCGCCCCCTGCTGGATGATCAGTGGCAATGCAAGCCGAGCTGCTTTATAAACATGCTTTACAGCAGCGTTTT